>NC_073693.1:256279717-256302539 GCF_029784155.1 Uranotaenia lowii
TAAGCGCTTTCAAATTAGTTTTTAATTCAACTAGTAAGATTTTCGGTTCGGAAAAGGCTACCGTCGAATTGCACGATCTAAGCAAGGCATTCAAGCTAGATAAGAAGTTCATAAGTGCAGCGGATGGTGTGAAAACATAACCATGTAGTTGGCTGATACGATGATACCCAGAGGAAAATATGCAAAACAAATGCAGGAGTCGTCGGCTGCTGTCCCGACAAACCGGTATTGTATTGTCCCTGGATAAGAAAGGATTTAACAACAAGTAAGTTTAAAAAAAACAGAAATGATCCGAGCTAATCCGGATATATTTTTTTGCACTTTTCGTAGGGGTGAATTGAAGGTGGCAGGTTTTGTTAGCATAATGGAATGCCGCCGAAAATTGGAAGCAACCGGACAACCTATCGGCTATCAGATGCGGATGCGATCCAGGAAACATGTTCGTCAGAAAGCCTCAGTTCCAGGCTTCTATGGATCCAACTGGAGATGGGCAAAACTGGAGATGATCACTCGTTGAAAGGATTATAATATTATCATCAACACCTTCATACCAATATTGTGCTATTATTGTAAAATTTAAATTTGGATTTTGATTTCTAAAATAAATAACTTTATACATGCAGAAACAAACTTTAGATTTGGATTTGAAAATCAGCTCTTTAAATCATCTTCATTACAATCATCTTTTTACAAATCATCTTTTTCATTACAATTTTTTTTTTCACGGGGTGAAAAAAATTGATTTTCTTTAAAAAGGTAAATAAGTTTATCTGGGTTTTCTAAAAATTGCCATTGTTGTCTGTGGTGAACTATTTAGAGCCTAACTAAGTTTGCTTTATGAAAAATTTTCATTGAATTTCTATCTTGTCACCACCTGAAAAGGTACCGACAATTGTCACCTAAAATCGTCACCCGAATGCGACGATTCTCACCCACGGTGACTACGAGAATAGGGTAAGAACTCACAAAGTTCATCCGAAGTGACAATCCTCACCTAAACCGACTACGGGAATAGAGTGACTTGGGTGACTCGACTATCGTCACGTCACTCGAGGCGCAGAATAAGGGCCATGGTGGAGTCCAATGAAAGTTTTGACCGCTATCTCAGATCCGGTAGAAAAAAAAATCTTACTTAAAAAAAAGAAATCCAATTTTGGTTTTGCTTAGCTGTATTTCATTTCCCAATGAACCGATTTTCAAAACTCAAATTTCAATTTTTTTGTCGTTAATTTGATCATTATTTTCATAGAACATACTTGGTCTGTAAAAATTCCCAGTTCTTCAGTATATTGGAATGATGATAAAGTTTTTTGAAATGAGCGCTTCGGGACATATTGACCCGAACAGCTTTGGAGGCTTTATAAAATATCACGGATTAAAAAAAATCATTCAAAGGATTTTTTCGAATGAAAAATATTTTTTTTTGAAAATCGTGTAATTAATTGCAATTTCCATATTTTTTATTGTATTGTATAACAATATTAATATTGCAGATTTTTTCAAGAGCGAAATTTCAAACTTAAATCTTGATTGTAAATCAAGTTTGTAAATCGAGTATTTTGAAAACTTTTTTTATTTTCATTGATGGATATTCTATGAATAAGCTCAAGTGTTTGATAGATTTGATTTTGACATAGAATATGTTTTTTCAAAAGAAAACGAAGGGTTTCTTACTTCTTATCAAATAATGCGCTCAGAATCAGAGGGAGAAGAGTGCCCAAATTTTGATTTTTGGTAAATTTATTGAATTCGAGCAATTTTAATTCAATCGAAACTTTGTTTTGCACCAAAGATAGATCAAGATGAGAAGATTCGATTGGAAAACTAATCTCAAAATCAAAGATTTTAACACTTATCTCCCTTCGATTCTGAGAGCCTCAATTAAGCTAAATTTTCCAGGTTTTCAAGCAAAATCCAAGAATTAAACCACCAATCAAAGTAAGGTTCCTATTTTGTTACTTAAAGATTCTTTATACAATTGTAGCTTTGTAACACGGAGTTAGCTCAGTGGGTGGGGATTTGGGAAAGGTAAACAAATGGGAACTCAGGGTCGTTTTGATGATGCAACGCGACACTTCCTTTCCGCGGAACTCGCAGCAGAGTGATCCAGTTAGAATCGAGTCGACCAGGGGCGTACACGGGTGATTACTTCGCATGCTAGCAACCAGTCCACACTATTAATGAACATTAAATCGAGGCGGGCAAAGCATGTAATCTCATGAAAGTGAACTTTTAAGCAAATGATTGGAAAAACGAATATGAATTTAAGAAAGGTGTAAATCAACCAATTATCTCTTGCAAATTACTAAAGCCTGAATTTGTATACAAACATAACGTTGGGGTTTATTTTAAACAATTTTTGGGAAGGTGACGTCACATTTTCATTTTAGCATACTTGCGGTTTTCTTCTTCGTACTTAGCTGCAGCATGCAGCGGAACCGTTGAACGATGTTTGTAAGCCAGAACTAGGTTGAGTCGACGGAATTCCATCGAAAGTTGATAGGGTTGTTTTCAACGACGAAGATAGCTTCAGCAGGCCTCTTTCCGGCGTCCCGGAAGAGCCTGGAACTTGTTGTTGATGATCTCAGCTTTTACCAAGCACCGGGAGGGCTTCGTCGACAACCTTGAAGTGGCGAGCAAGGTTAGGGTTGTGGTCTCTTCTGTCTGCTTCTGGATTTGGGTTTCTAGTGCCGCTGTGCGTTCTAGCTGGACGATGTTACTGGAGAAAAAGCATGCGAACAAGAAAAGGCCCTCTTGGACCTGCCAAGTAAGGTTATAATACTAGCGACTAAATAACATCGTCCACGTGGTTCACAAATTGTTTTGTTTTACACACAAACATTTACCTTTTCTTTTAAATGTGTTTTGTTCTGCTTAACGTTCACAATGTGTTGTTCTTTTAACGATTTTTTTGGCTATAACATATTTACATAAAACTTTTAACATGTGCTTTTCGACTTCAATGTTTCGTTCTTATTTTACTAACCGTACTATTTTTCCGCATTTTAATTTACACTGTACTAATCATTGTACTTTTAATGTGTTTTTGTTTTTGTACTCTAGAATAAGTAGAAATAGGTTAATCAATTTACACCATACAATTTAATAAATTTTTACTGTAACGACACAAGACGCGCACTACTTTTCTTTAACGAGATCACAGACAGAAAGAACATGCTCAGTGGTGCCAAAATTCGCGAGACCTACAATTTCGGCCGACGCCCATACATCCTGCAAAATTACATGGTGCGTCGTTCTCTGGGTGCCCACACTTCCCCGCGACGACCCTGGTTGAGCACGACGCCTATGGATCACTCAGAGAAAGAGAGTGCCTGTGCGGAATGACAGTTGGGATGGGTGAAGTTAGCCGTTCTTTTGGGTGAAATTTGTTGTTTTTCCGTAAAGGACAGGGATTACTGGATTTTGTGGCGGAGCCACACAAAAATATGTAACAGACGGTTACATTACCCCATCGTCCCTTCTCAAAATGAATGAACTTTCATTCATTTTGTTATGAGAGAGATGAATGCAACAGTCCAATTGAAATAATTTATTTTGATCTAATCAAAAGAATATTTCTTTACTATGGGGTCATTTTAAACGAAGTACCTATATCTCAATCATCACTTGATTGGAACAGTATCGTTTGTTTCAGTGTAGCAATTTTACTGACGGTCACTCACGACAACGTCAAGTTACTGAGTGTTTCGTTGACGGTCACTCTTGACAAACGTCAACAACGAAAGGGGGAATGAAAAAATTCAATGTAAACATTGGAGCTGGTATCCGATCATTCTTCGGGAATCTATTCGGTTCAAATTTCACGGTAAGTACCCTCTAAAAGTTGATTGTTTGCTAATTTTAGTTAATTAATCAGTTTTTCTATCTCTTTTCTATTTTCCAGCTTAAATTGCGGAGAGGGATAAGTCCGGAAGAACCCGATTGTAAGAGAAGTGTTTGATCCTTTCAGCTTGATTTGCTTCAACATATCCGAATATAGGATAACAAAAGTTGAGCAATCTTCGTTTATAATTTTTTTTTCTGTGTCTTTTTCCAATATTCGCATCACAAGGACCGCGGTTCCAGGGACGGAAGAAAACAGACAACAATCGGTTTCAGGTAGGTTTTATGTATCATCACAATTAGTGAGTAGATACTTTCTAATACTTTCTTTTTTCCAGTAGCTGAGCATTAATTCGGTCACGGTGAAGAACCCAGTTGACTTCCCGGACAAGCTCTAGTGCCATACTAATAAGGATCCGTTGAAGGAAAAACGATGGCGGATATTCCGTTCTGAAATCAGGAATCGCAACAGTTTTAAACCAAAAGTGTTTCATATTTTACTTTTTTCAATTCCAAATAAATAAATTGCATATAAAATTTTCCTTTTTATCCAAAATTCCCTTTTCAATGATTCTAGTTACATTCGACGATCGACTGATGAATAAATTCGATAATTCTACGCGTAAAGCTGTTTGAGGCATTTTCAATTATGTTTATGAGATTCCCTTTTGTAATAACATTAATTAGGTTTCAGGGAGTTCTTGATAGAATAATTTACTATGACTTTCTCATTCATTTTTCGCCAGATTAGACAATTGTAACTTAGGCGTAGGTTAGATTGAGGGTGAATCTCAAATCAATCTAGAACTATTTGAAACTTCCGAAAACACAATCAAAATAATTTTTATTGACTTTTCAAAACTCAGTTATTCATTTTGACACCAACAAATTTTTCTATTTAGAAAATCAAAACAATGAAAAAACATCTAAGACCAGAAGTTTTGTTTCTTCCTGGAGGTGGTTTATGTAAAGAAAATTTTATCAAGCTACAAAAGTTTTGTGCAAACGTGACTTCTAATTGGTCAGTGCAATTGATAAAGAACAATTCAAGTTTTACCATCTTTACAAAATCATATTCTAAATATTTACAAATTTAAATAACCGTATCTAGTAATAAATAATAGTAATGAACAAATTATAATAGTTTCTAGTTATTTTGGCCATTTTTTTGGCGATCTTAAAATCATCTTCGAATTTCCTTTGCGGATATTTTTCATCACACTTTGCATGCTAAGCATGCCACTAAAATCGTTTGAACTTGTTAGAAATTTGTACAAGAAAATCTTTTTCGTCCGTATAGTATTTTTCACTTTTTGATTCACATTCTGTGTTCATTTCCAGTTCGATTCAAATCCAATTTCAATTCTGAAAACAAAAAAGAATATTAATAGGGTAATTAAGATTTTCAAAAAATAATAATAGGGAAACTGTTATTTGCACATCGCTATAAATAATCTATTTTAATAAACTGATAGATGATATTTTCATCAGTGGCAAAGAGCCGACCTTCGAAGTAATTCGAAGATCCAATAATGCAAAGATTTCGATGTTCCAACATATTTGTATGACGTGATATAAGTCTTTTCACAAAATACCAACTCAAAACTCTCTGTTATCAGATTCACGATCGTTAGAAGAACGATTCAATAGCCTAACAGGAACTGTTACTATTCCTCCCTCCGGGATTTTGGGGAAATGTACCGTTGCTAAATTTTTTTGCGGGCGCCAATTGTAACACGGAGTTAGCTCAGTGGGTGGGGATTTGGGAAAGGTAAACAAATGGGAACTCAGGGTCGTTTTGATGATGCAACGCGACACTTCCTTTCCGCGGAACTCGCAGCAGAGTGATCCAGTTAGAATCGAGTCGACCAGGGGCGTACACGGGTGATTACTTCGCATGCTAGCAACCAGTCCACACTATTAATGAACATTAAATCGAGGCGGGCAAAGCATGTAATCTCATGAAAGTGAACTTTTAAGCAAATGATTGGAAAAACGAATATGAATTTAAGAAAGGTGTAAATCAACCAATTATCTCTTGCAAATTACTAAAGCCTGAATTTGTATACAAACATAACGTTGGGGTTTATTTTAAACAATTTTTGGGAAGGTGACGTCACATTTTCATTTTAGCATACTTGCGGTTTTCTTCTTCGTACTTAGCTGCAGCATGCAGCGGAACCGTTGAACGATGTTTGTAAGCCAGAACTAGGTTGAGTCGACGGAATTCCATCGAAAGTTGATAGGGTTGTTTTCAACGACGAAGATAGCTTCAGCAGGCCTCTTTCCGGCGTCCCGGAAGAGCCTGGAACTTGTTGTTGATGATCTCAGCTTTTACCAAGCACCGGGAGGGCTTCGTCGACAACCTTGAAGTGGCGAGCAAGGTTAGGGTTGTGGTCTCTTCTGTCTGCTTCTGGATTTGGGTTTCTAGTGCCGCTGTGCGTTCTAGCTGGACGATGTTACTGGAGAAAAAGCATGCGAACAAGAAAAGGCCCTCTTGGACCTGCCAAGTAAGGTTATAATACTAGCGACTAAATAACATCGTCCACGTGGTTCACAAATTGTTTTGTTTTACACACAAACATTTACCTTTTCTTTTAAATGTGTTTTGTTCTGCTTAACGTTCACAATGTGTTGTTCTTTTAACGATTTTTTTGGCTATAACATATTTACATAAAACTTTTAACATGTGCTTTTCGACTTCAATGTTTCGTTCTTATTTTACTAACCGTACTATTTTTCCGCATTTTAATTTACACTGTACTAATCATTGTACTTTTAATGTGTTTTTGTTTTTGTACTCTAGAATAAGTAGAAATAGGTTAATCAATTTACACCATACAATTTAATAAATTTTTACTGTAACGACACAAGACGCGCACTACTTTTCTTTAACGAGATCACAGACAGAAAGAACATGCTCAGTGGTGCCAAAATTCGCGAGACCTACAATTTCGGCCGACGCCCATACATCCTGCAAAATTACATGGTGCGTCGTTCTCTGGGTGCCCACACTTCCCCGCGACGACCCTGGTTGAGCACGACGCCTATGGATCACTCAGAGAAAGAGAGTGCCTGTGCGGAATGACAGTTGGGATGGGTGAAGTTAGCCGTTCTTTTGGGTGAAATTTGTTGTTTTTCCGTAAAGGACAGGGATTACTGGATTTTGTGGCGGAGCCACACAAAAATATGTAACAGACGGTTACAGCTTAGCATTTGAAAATTTTTAGAATGTTTTTACTAAATTTAGGACAGAGACATGAAATGTAGATGGTGAAAAAATAAATTTCAATATAAAAAAAATTTATAAGGTAAAATTCAAACAAAATAAGGCAAACTGATTCATATGAATGAAAAATTTATGATCTTAATTCGTAGTTTACAAAAATAATTTAAAACATATAATCAATTTTCAAGGGTGAAAACGTATCGGTTGCTCCTCGATATCATTTTGTTTTTTTTTTTTTTTTTTTTTGACGACAAATAAAGCATATCTACAATAAAATAAAATGCAGGAAAAAGTTCTAAGACGTAAAACATTCTAAATACAAAGGACGAAAAATCATTATTAATAAAGTAGCCAGGAGACAACCTAATTTAGAAAGCAAGTAAAATTTCATACCACAAAACTAGAAATCAAAAATTTTAGTTGAAACTTTAATTAAAAAATTTAATATGCATTTTAATGTAACATCTAACCTTATGCATACAAAACATTTCAATGTTGTTAACAAATTTAAATTGTCTTTCTTTTTCTTTAATATCAAATTTTATCTTATAATTCCATGAGAAAACGCTTTAACGAAATTTCTTATACGTAGAATCTAAATGAGGAATTCATTGTTGAAAAGTACTTTCTGAAATTAAGTTTCAAATTCTTTATATCCTTTAAAAATTTGAAACTATAATTCAAATCAAATTTACACCTCCATTTCTACACAAAACCTGTTCAAATGTTTTCTATGATTTAGAAGAAAAAAATCAGATTTTATTCAGCCCTTAACTAAGAATGATTATTTTGTTTGTGTATGAAAAAAAATCAACTAAAAATACTGTAAACACATTGCCATTTTGGTACAAAAAACTCAGTGCGAAACAGGATTTAAGGATTCGTTCGCATAAAGAGGAGACGTTCGCATAAAGAGGTTTTACATTCTCACTAAAGAGGTTTTGGGCTATAAAAAGCCTAGGACTTGGTGATATTTCTCATTTACAAAAATAGAAATATTTTAATAAAAAGAGGCAAAAAGTGAGAACATGTATGAGCACATTTTTTTTTTCAATTTTTCGAACTTAAGTACGTTTGTCTTGTATGCAACATTTTCTACAAACATTGCATTCAAGTACGACGGAGGGTACGCCTAGTGAACACAAGGTGGCAGCACAGTATACGGCTAGTCTAACGTACTAGAATATTCTTCATTATGAAGTCTCCATACATTACGTTACATAAAAATCAGTATGTGTATGTTTAAACAAACGTAAGGGAGATAAATTAAAAAAAGACTTTGAAAGAATATTTGAAAGAATATTTAGAATAGAATTTGTTATATGGCCTTGATTCAATTTTTTTTATTAGAAATACAAGAAATAATATTCTACTTTGAGTCTCATTTTACACGTAGCTTATGGAACCCGAAATGTATTACGTCATCAAACATCTGACTTTGTTTTGTTGACAAGCTTGCGCTGTCAAATCCTTAACTAAAACAAAAGTTGTGATTTTTTTGCTAGATCTGCTTTCAATTAGTATTATTTATATATCCTGATAACTCCTGGATTCCAACTATGTCCAAGCCCGGCGAGAAAGCGCTCCAGGCCATGAAGCAGCTGGACAAAGCGGTTGTGGTGTTCAAGAAACCAGCAGTGCCTAAAACCAAACGGGAGAAGAAAGTTATTTTGAACGAGGAAATTTATCTGGAGGTGTGTTGAAAACGTTTTATTATTGACATCAACCAGTCGCTTACTAATTATCATTTTGTTTTAGGAAATGGCGAAAATTATCCAGAGGGACTTCTTTCCAGATTTGCAGAAACTGAAAGCTCAGAACGAATATCTAGATGCCCTAGCCAGTAACGATATCATTAAATTGAGACATATTTTCTCCAAGTATAACTCAAAATCTCCACTGATACGAGAACGTAAGTTCCTCTTGAATCTTTTCAATGATCGACTAACTTTTGAATTGTAAAATATTACTGCAGTGCTATTTTTTTTTAATTTCAGCGAGTCCAACCACCTTTGAAACTCCTTTGCCGAGTGCTTCGCTAGCTCCAGATGAACCACAATCGGTACGATCAACGGCCAGTACTAGCTCGACCAGGAGTACCAAGTCCATTGGAGATAAACATTCGTTGGATAGTTTCTTACAACGGTACACAAGCGAGGATAACGATAGTTTCCAGGAGATTATGGAAGCGGCAGATAAAAAGCTGAGGCAAAAATTCTCTGTTCTTTACGAGGCCGAGAGCATAAGCAAAGAAGGAATGGAGAAATGCCTTGCGCTACCTAGTATAGAAAGTCAGTTTGGCAAGAATGAAAAACCGAAGGAATTGAACATGTGGGCTTACAAGAACAAAAACTACATTATGTACATCCCGGATGGTGTCCAATTGAGTCGGGAAGAGGAAATCGAGATGGCAAACAAAAAACAAGAAATTGAACATGGCAACACAAGACTCAAGGAAAATCCTTTCAATGACCAGGAGAGCAAGCAGACAATCACTGATGCTGCCAAAACTAATGCCAAATGTTTACCGGAAAAAATAGGCGTTGATGGGAAGCTGATCGAAGCATCTCTAACTCCGGCCGTTAGAGGGTTCAATTTTGTTAAAAGTCCTTCACCTTGTCCTGGTGTCACCGATAGTCCCCTTTTTACGTGGGGTGAAATTGAAGGGACCCCATTCAGATTAGACGCTGGAGACACTCCATTGCAACCTGCTGCAGCTGGGCCGTCTTTTCGAATTGCAGAAACCTCCAAAAGGGAAACACTTGCCCTACAGTTAGCCGAAAAGGCAGCGGAACAGTCCCGATCAAAAAAGGCAAAAGCCATTGAAGCAGCACGTCGCAATATAGCATCCCCAATGATTCGAAATACTTACGATCGGTTGGCCAGTATGTCTCCGGCAGCTAGAAGACTAGCGTCTACTAAACTTGGTTTCAACCACACTCCCAGTCCTCTTAGGACACCCAGGGTAGGTGCATCACCAAGTGTTAAAACGCCAAGACAACCGATTGCTAGCCGATCCAGACCTACACCGTCACCTTCGAGTATGATTCGACGGAAAACGCCTTTGGTGCAGCCAGGTACAAGCAGTAAATCAAGCGGAAGTGATATTGCTAGTTCTCCTGTTACATTAACTGATAACTTACTGGATATTCCTTCTGCTGGCAAACGTCCAAAAGCTGCCGACTTTTTCTGAACTGCTTATATATTACGCATGTGTAATAAAGTTAGGTGTAAAGCATCTAAATGTGGTTTGAATTGTTCTATCTGTGAAGTCCTTAGACATTTGATTCTGAATTTAAGTACAGTGGTTTTTCGAATTTATCACGGTCAAACAAAATTAACCGTGAATATGGCGAAACCGTGAATTTGGTGAAACTGAAAATTAAAGTGGGAAAAAGTATTTTTGTTGTATTTATTAAATAATTTATAATGTTTTCAGTAGTGGAAACGTTTTGTATCAATAAATTTTGATCATAAGATCTAATTATCAAAGTTCACTTAATACAAAGGATCGATTTCAGTTCAAATTATTCTTTTTTTTTTAATTTCTTTATTTGAAACGGCTCATACCTTTAGGCTTTAAGGAGCCAAACTCGTTTTGTTTGATTACAATTGTGTGCTTATATCTAGTTCACTTTTTGAAGAAAAGATAGAAGATAGATAGGGAAATGTGAAAATAAAAAGAATTATAGACGAAGATCAATAGCTTTTAGGAAAAGATATATTTCGAACATGTAGTCCAAGTCTATCACAGCCAGCACATCTCTCACTGGAACATAGGGTGGTTTTCCTCGGGCCCTAAGGGAGTCTATAAAATTCGTTCTGGCGACATGATGGACCTCGCACGACCAAACAATATGCTCGATGTCATGGTAACCTTGGCCACAACCACATAGATTGCTGCCAGCAATATCAAAACGATAGAGTACCGCGTCTAAGGAACAATGATTGGACATGAGACGGGAAAATATACGAATAAAATCCCGACTCAAGTTCAATCTATTAAACCATGGTTTAAGGCTCACCTTTGGGATAATCGAGTGGAACCACCGACCCTGCTCATCCTCGTCCCATTTGCGCTGCCAGTTGACAAGAGAGTTTCTTCGAGCCAAATAGTAAAATTCGCTGAAGACGATTTCACGTTGATACGTGTCTCCTTCCATCGCTCCCACAAATTATTCTTCTCTATAACAATTTTAAGATTTTTTTTCTGGAAATAAAACCATGTAGAATATCAAGTTGACAGTTTCCATCTAATTGAAGTGAATTATTTGGTATAAGGTACACCGGGGTAAGTGTGGACGGTTTCTCGTATAGTTCAACTTTAAAAAATCAGCAGTGGAGCAATTTTCATAAAATTACATTCGGGGTGATGCAGAACATGTTGTTTACAAACGCTGAAGAGATGAGCTCGATAGAAGCAAAGCGAGAAAAGTTATCACGTAAATTGTAATGGACTGCTGGTGTCTGCTAGACACCGTCTGCTGGTGACGGTAGATTTTCCCTTCGATTTCTAAGGAAATTTAAAAAAAAATGTGTTTTCTTGGTTGAATACTTTATTTTATTGCTAGAACCGTGCAAAATTTAAAAAAAAAGTTTATGATACTATTAGTAAGGCATCTTTCAATAATCATTGTGTGTAATTTATGTTGCAACATCCGAGATCCGATTTTATCAAAAACACAGAAGAAACAAG
Organism: Uranotaenia lowii; assembly: GCF_029784155.1. NCBI lineage: Eukaryota > Metazoa > Arthropoda > Insecta > Diptera > Culicidae > Uranotaenia > Uranotaenia lowii. Next base: position 256,291,486 of record NC_073693.1, read on the forward strand.
TACTTTACCAAACTTTTCATGATCCGAATGCTAAATATAGCTAAATAATACAATTCATGAAGGATGAAGGACAGAAAATTGAAAAAATGTGTAAACATCAAGTCTTTTTAGAGCCGTTCACACTTACCCCAGGCAGGGGTTGGAGACAAAATTTTAGTTTTTTGTAAATAAACTCTATTTTCATCATTTTTAACCGCCGTTTCTTTTCCTAACTGGTTGTTTGGAATGTAAGGATTGTTTTAATGTAAAGATTTTCATCGAGAGCCAGCTAGTTTACGAGAAATTTGCAATTGAAAAAGATGCACATCTACTCGACATCGTAGTTGAAAATAGAAAATTTTCAAAAAGTCGCTGTAAACATCCGTTATTGTCTGAATCGTATCTTTTTCACAGTTATTGGATAGATTACAAGTTTATTGAACATTTTGCATTAAAAGTTTGAGAAGATAGTGCACAGTATTGTTTTAATAGCCATCGTCCACACTTACCCCGGTGTACCTTACCTGTATGGAAATTTAACAGTCGTTGTTATCTCTTTTGTCGATTTTGAAAAAGAATTCATAGAAAACTGCATCAAAATCACCTTTCCGAAAAATATTTTGAAATTTGCTCAACTCAGACTTTAAAAGTGTGTTTCTCGAAGTTTGCTTTATGGACAGATAATCTTTTGTTTTTCATATGTAGAAAAACAGAAATCTTTGTCCTTTTTACATATTTCAAGACAAAGCTAACAAAATTTCATTTTGATCATGTAAAATTATCCATTCAGACTGTCCAATCAGGTTTGCGCACTCCACCCTTTCAAATAAACAAATTAATAAAGAAATCAGAGACACATCTCTTTTCAAAAGCACTTAAATTCACCCACATCTTTATATGATTCGCATAAACAAAAAAGTTTACTTTTTTACCAAGCAGAAATAACAACACTGACATTGTTAAAATACTTATGTCGATTATTACACATGTTTTTAAAATCCAAATGATGATTTTAAACACTATACAGCAAAAATAAGTAGTTCAATGGCATTTTCATATCATTGAATACCTACCCATATACCATAACATAAACCATACAAAATATGAACAAAGAAAATTAAGGTCATGGAAATGGTTTCTGAATGATTTCTAAAAAAGCGTGATAAAATCGAAACAAAAACCGTGATAAAAATCGAGCCTGAATTAGGCGAGTATTGAAAAAATCAAAAAACTACTGTATAAAATAAAATATCAAAAAAGATTCCAGCAATACCTACTATAATAAAACATTCATTACGTTATCAGCATCAGCACAATCAATCAACAAACAACGCGGCGACACGGCAGTTCCCCCTGCTGCTGAGTGGCAGATTTGGTGAGCGGAAAAAAGAAAGCTAAAGGATTTGTTACTCCCGCGGCTACGTGAGGGGTGCGAGATTTGTACACCAATCTGCTGAAAACGTGGACCAAACTGTTTGAAATCTGACAGCTTTCAGTAAATTCGATAAATCTAAAAAAGCTCTTTTTGGGACTTTTTTCATTTGGAATCAGCTACTGGTAATCTGGCAAAACATTTCGACTTAATTTTTAAACAGGTAAATGATCTTGAGCGGAACTAGTCGAAATCTAATCTTGAGCGAAACCATTTACGTTTCCCAAGATCAAGGCAATGATTATTTATGAATCTTATCGAAAGAATCTTGTAAATTGATAGGAACTTCAAAATGGCAGCTTGGAAGCAAGCAGCTTCATGTGATTTCATTCTTTTTTTAGCGCAACTGTAGGCATTTTCCTTTCGTGCAGTATAGGTAAATAAATGTTAGCAGGCTTGCAATTTCTCTAGCGAGAATCACCGTTGTGCTCGGTTTTCGATTCTCGGTAGAGATTCTCTGAAACGCACCGCAGAGATTTTTAGCCGAACCTCTGTAGAGAATCTGTAAATCAACACGACAGAGCTAACACACACTACAGTGAAAAAATGTTTTCACCACGGAGAGCGACAGCGACGGCAGCTGGCTTGGCTTGTTGCGTTTACCAACACATACGAAGCTGAACCACTCGCCCGAAACATTCATCGTTTGTTGATGCTATTATTATGCACACCGTCGTGTTTGTTTTTGTCTTTGCTTTTTGGTGGCTTCAACTAGTCGGTTCTGTGTTTTCACCGGGGTGCTCTACAGTGACAAATCGTCGCACGCCGGAGCTATTGAAATTAGGTGTGTGTGTGGCTTTCGAAACCGGGGTGCGAATAATGTGTGGAGAGGATCGAAAAATCTCACCCGGGTGATTTGCAACTATCGCACGGGGGTGTTTTTTTCTCCGTTCTCCGTTTTTCTCGGTAGAGAATGGCATCTCTGAATGTTAGTGTCTCCATTTTCACTGACTGTTGTTTTAAGCAAAAGATTTTCATTTTAAAGGCGTTTTAGAATTTAGAATATCCGCTCCTGGTTAAAAATTCTGGTTATCCATTCTGACGGCTTAAAGTCATAATGCTAAACCATTTTGAGGATGAAAATCTGAGAAGACCGTACAAGATGTCCCTAGTGAAAATTTATTTGGGAAAATACGTACTGCTGTAGAAAAGAGAGGTGCTTACTTCGCCCCGGGTGCTTATTTTGCCCTTATCTCCCCTATAGCACTTGCTTTTTAGGAGACGTTGGCCAACTTTAGACAACCTGAAATTAATTTTTTTAACTGTTTTTCTTTCAAAAGATATTCTTGTTATGCCCTAACAATATAAATATTCTCTCATATCAATATGTTCATATCTTTCACTTTTGAATCATACAGGGTGGCCAGCAAGTTTCCATTTTCAAATTCCCGGTTTTTTCCCGGTTTTCCCGAATGAAATTTTATGGTTTCCCTCCTTTCAAAATGCGCGAATAAATATGTACATTTGACCAACACCGAAGATATGTTTATGCAAGTTGAATGTAAAAGTGTGAGAGGACTTAGTTCAATCTTGAATCGCTTTTCTTGAGCGATTTTCCGAACATTGGGTAAAAGTCCCTATAGTTTTATTTTTATTGAAGAAACCAACCAAACTAGGTAGCATTTCAGTGAATAGGAAAACGGTATTATTTACTGTTCTGCTAGGTGAAGGCGAAAAAGGTAAAATTTACCATTTAGCGAGGTGAATTTAAAAAAAAGTAAAATGTACCTTTTTTGCCAAGTAAATAAATAAAAGGTAGAATTTAGCGAGAAAGATGGAGAAAAAAAATCTCCTCTGCTTCTGGGTAATTTTCACCTTTTTATTATTTTCCGTGTAGGAGCCATTATACGTTAGAAACTAGCTGGCGTGTTCTCCCATAAGCAGAAGTGTTTTCGTGTCATTGCAATTGGTTGTTTCGATTGATGTTTTCGTTTTTTTCGGGGATCAGAAACCTTTTCTGATGTTAAAAATTCTTCCTTCCTCGAAAAAAGGGCGGGGTCCCATATAAAATCGACGTAAGATATAGAACATAGTGATCATTTTCCACGTGATTTGTATCAAATTTGGTACACTTGTATTTTATCAACAACAGTTTCATGCATTGTATAAAAAGACCCTTCCCACCACGGCAAAGAGAGGTTCCATTGCAAATCAACGCAGAATCCAAAGCACAATGTGAGTGGGTTTTCTTTCATATTTTTTGGAAATAATAATTTTCAATTTTTTTTAAATATCGCCAGTAAAACTGAAAAAAATAGATCAACTTATTAGTTTGTGTCACATTCCTTTTCGACGGTGAAGAGGGTCTTTTGAAACAATGAGCAATTTTGCTGTTCAAAAATATTCATGGGTATCGAATTTTATAAAAATCACTAGAATCGATTTGTGTCATATTGTACGTCGATTTGTTATGGAAACCCCCTCCCCCCCCCCCTTTCTGCATATGGAAAAACACGCCAGCTAATTTCCAACGTATAATGGCTCCAACTCAACATGCAGTGCATGGGTGCAATTTGAAAAGATGTGAGAAAATCTAGTTAAATTATTAAATAGCAAAAATTAAAATTATTGAAATAGTCATAAGTTTTAATAGACGCATCTTTGAGGTTCATGGTTTTCAGCTTGTTCTTTGAATCTTCATCAGTAAGAAGCAGCTTTGAGAATGTGAGTTCAGTGCAACAGCGAGGCTGTAGGATTCTTGAACAAAAAAGTCACTTTTTCATACAATGTTCATAGAAACATTGATTTTTTTGCTACAGAGCATTTCAAGTCCTAGAGCCACCAAAATTTGCACAGTTGTTAAATAACTGAATTCATATCCCTCGTTTAAGGGGGGGGTAGGGTCTAACGGGTATAAAAAAAACACCATTTTCACGATTTTTTCTTAGAGCTATCGTTCAAACAAATGTATTCAAATTTTTTGCATTATACAAAGCATTGTTAAAAGAACATTTAGTATTTTTTTCGTAGAAAAATATTGAAAAATGAGCCGGTGACGGAGCACTTTCGAGGATGCCTTTTAGAAAACAGGATTTGCGGTGGACACTGTATCTCAGCACAGAATCATCTGAAATCAAAAAATCCGAGCAAAATATTTTTAATAGATGTTTTTCTGGACCCCAACGTTTTTATTTAACTTAAAAAAATTTTTATGAAATTTTTGTGGCTGTTTGAAGTAAAAACTACGATTTTTCACGAAAAAATCCGTCATTTTTCACCTGTAAAATCTCCCCAAAGTAAAAAAAACAAAAAAGAAAAACGTTGGGGTCTGGTATTTTATATGTAGAAAATATGCTCCAAATTTGAAAAGAATCGGATAAGTAGTTTTCAAATGACGATGTCCACGGACTTTAAAAATGTGCTTTCGAGAAAAACGCGTTTGAAGTTTCTGCTCTTGCTTTCTTGCAGTATTAGATAGGAGGAGATAAAGGCCTATAATTTCTACAGTTTTGCTTCAATTGACTTGAAAATTTGACACAACATTCTTGAAATGTTTTACAATAAGAAAATAAAAAAATAAAAAAATCGATTTTTTGAAAGTGTTAGACCCTACCCCCCCCCTTAACGTTCTTATAAAAATTTATTTTTTTTTTTCATCAAATAATCCGATATTTTAGTCGGACTCTTAAAAATAACTCCCCCAGTTTAAATGTGTTTGATAGATTTGTGCTAATTTTTCCAAGTTTCGTTTCAGTATAACGTCATTTTCTGAAAAAAAAAAAAAGCTTCTAATGCTGATTCGAACTTCTTTAATTCTGGACTAGTGTATAATTTCATTTATAAGATAGATGATAAGCTTAAATCTTAGTTTTTGAGATGTGGATTCAACTGAAGACTGTCTGATTTCAACATATGAATTCACATCACAATTTATTTTTTTAAATTTTGTATTGAATGTTTATATTTCTTCATTCAGCTTTTTAAGTTCTATTTTTTCGCATATTCGCAAAGAAAGTGCACAATGGTAAAATTCTTTAAATAATTAACGCTATAAAAGTTAACTACCAAGACTTAACGTATTAAAACGTTTATTTAATTTAAAAACATTTTTATAATCATCATCAGCAAAGAAAAAAGCTAAGTTTGTGGTCGAGACATCTCGATTTTTCAAATATTTTCGACTTTTCCCGGCATTTTACTCATTAATATAAAATCCCGACATTTTCATGCTCCTCCCAAATGGTTAACAATCCTGAAATAAACGACTATAGATTATAAACTTTCTGAGAGAAAGTTCAGTCATGATGAAATGAATGTATTTTAGGATTTCATAGTATTTAATAATCCATAAAAAAAATTCCCGGTTTTAATTTGAAATTCCCGGTTTTTTCCCGGTTTTCCCGGTCTCATTTTAAATTCCCGGTTTTCCCGATTTTCCCGGTTCGCTGGCAACCCTGATCATATATCTATATATATATAAAAAGCAATTTCTGTGGGTTTGTTTGTTTGTTTGTTTGTTTGTCCATTATAGGCTCAGCCATCTTTAGAGCTAGGTTGCTGAAATTTGGCATGGATACTCATTAGGACCAGGAATGATGAAAAATGTTTTTAGATTTTCGGATGACCCCTTCTGAAGGGGGTCTTCCATAGAAGACAAATATTGTTTTCGCGATATTGACGTTACTTTTCGTCGGATCGTATTGAAAATTTGCACATGAGTGTTTTGAAAGACGAGCCATCGATATCAGGTGTCAAATTTTATGTAAGGGGTCGGCCAAAGGGGTCGGCCAAAGGGGTCGTCCATATTAACTGTTCGCTTTTTTTGCGATATTGACGTTATTAAACATCGTATTCAGATGAAAATTGGTAAACGGTAGTTTTGAGTGACGTTGAATCGATTTGAGGTGTCAAATTTAGTGTAAGGGGCCGGCAAAAGGGGTCATCCATATTAAATTTTCAGTATTTTAGTGATATTGACGTTTTTATACATCGGATTGGGATGAGAATTTGCACATAGGAGTTATTAGGGACAAACAACTGATTTCACTTATCCAAACTAAAATCAGGGGTCGGCCAAAGGGGTCGTCCATATTAACTATTCACTGTTCATGCGATATTGTCGTTATTATACATCGGATTCAGACTAAAATTGGTACACGAGCGTTTTGAGAGACGAGCAATAGATTCCAGGTATAAAATTCTGTGTCAGGGGCCGGCAAAGGGGGTCGTCCATATTAATCTTTCAATATTTTTGCAATATCGTCGTTTTTATACATCGGATTGGGATGAAAATTTGCACACGGTAGTTTTCAGGGACGAGCAATCGATTTCAGATGTTAAATGTTTTACAAGGGGTCGACGAAAGGGGTCGGCCATATAAAATAATTTTTCCCTGTTTTTATCAATATTGACGTTATTAAACAATGGATTGCTTTGAAAATTTGCATACGGGAGTTTTGAGGGAAGGGCAATCGATTTCAGATATCAAAGAATGTATAAGAGGCCATCGAAAGGAGTTTAGCTTTTTGAAAATAATTGCGATTGAGTCGAAATTTAAACACGGGGTTTTAAGGCACGGTGAATTGATTCCTGATTTCAAATTTAGTAGCAGACGACAGACAAAGTGTTCGTCCAATATTTTTTGCAATTATTACTTAACAATGACTTCAGAAGTGCATCTGGAAAATGATTGCAATTGGCTTTCATACAAACTGTTCATGACATATTCTAAGTTGAAAGCGAAACGGAGTTCGTATGGGATCAGCTAGTCTATTATATAAAATTCTCTTGTAACGGTGTTTGTAGTACTACTCCTCCGAAATGACCCAAACGATTCGAATGAAATTGTTTTTAGAATATTCTGTAGCCATGCGAATCGGTTTATATCGAATAAAAACAACAAAAAGTCGCATCAATTGTCCGTAATCATAAAATTTGTAATAAATTGAATCAAATTAAAGTCATGGCCTTCAATTTTATCGAGATTTTCTTTCTTTTCGGCGCCGGGCGGTTTGTTTTTCGTCTCCATGGTCGAGGCGTCGCGAGCAAGCGTCGTAGGAGATAAGTAACTATGGCATAGCATACTGTTTAGTGAGAATATTTGGGCGCGCATTTCTCAACCAAGTATAATTTCAATGCATGTGGTGGCCATATGAAGCCTAGATGTGTTTTTTCTTCTTGATTCCTAGATCATTTGTACAGCACACAGTAAAGAATGACGCTTACATTTGATCCAGATTGATATTTTGCCGATCAAATCAAAACCATTTAAACGATATGAAAAATTAAAACTTTAATTCGTGTTATTTAAAGAAGGAATTGTTGTCTGAATAATATGAATTTAGTACTGATGCGTATGAAATAATGGTATGACTGTTTGCGGACATTTGAAAAAAGAAAAATGGAAAGATTTGGTTTATAATCCTATTCGCTAGAAATATTTTTCGAACATGTACAAATGTGCTTCACAGAAGTTGTATCAAGCGCCTTTAATTTTATAGAACAACCACAAAATCCGTTGCAAATGGCCAGACACATGAACTGAACAAGAACCTGTCCTTTAAAATAAATTATATAGGATTGATGTTCATTTAAAGACCGAATGCAAAAAAATTGCAAACGTTCAACATTTCCAAAAAAATTGTATGCATGGTTTCTTAATTTTTAAATGGTTGGGCCCAAATACACAATCTGACTAAATAAACTTAACTTTTTTTTTTAAATCGTTCACCAAAAAACTGTTTACAGGTTCCCTGTTTGTTTACACAGAATTCAAGTACGTACTTAACATAAATGTGTGTTTTTGTTTAACAAATTTTGACTACATAGAAGAGACTTTAGATCCGATTGTTTGTTGTAAATTTTTTTTGTGATTGATTTTCCAGAAGCATAATTTTTTTGATAGCAGAAGCAGAATTTTTTATTATGACCTAAAAGTGTTGAAAATAATATTAACTCCTGTCATTTCACACGGTGAAACAAGTGGCAACACGCCTTTTAGCCATGAAACATATACCAATTTTTCTCTAAAATAGTCAGATAGGGTATCCCGAGTGTTAAATTTGAAGCGGATATTTAAAATTTTTAAATGTCGAGGTAAATTTCGAGGTAAATGTACATGAGAATTTCCAGAAAAAAGAATGAAATGATCGTAGCCTTAAAAGATTAGTTCTTTTTTATGTATTTAATTTTTCAAAACCTGCATTCCAATTAAATGTTATTGAATCTTGAAAATATCACATAATCTTAAATAGAATCGCAAATCACCTTCAACACTGTTTAGGAAAATTTTAAATCAGACAACAATGGTTTAAATTGGCAGGTATGTCTTTAAGGAAAAAATGAAAATAAAAATGCTTTAATACGGTTGAATAACAAAAAAATTAAACATAAATTTTCTCCTTTCAAAACCAAATTAAATTCCTTTGAACATTAATCCAATAAATAAAGTCTTCTTGATTTAATTTGCATTTTTTGCTCGAACAAATAAAAAAAAGGGCGAACTTTTTTTTTGAACATGATTTTGATGAAAATATGGAAATAAAAAACCACTGCTTCCAAAGGCGAGGAAAGCGAAGCTGCTTGAAAATGGTTTGTAAAAAATCTTATCTAATGTTTTTATTTCTTCAGTTCTAAAAAAAATATACCATCAAAAGCTACTCGGGAGCTAAAAGTGCTGCGCTAGGCAGAATATTGGGCAAAACTCCATAAATTGTCCCGATATTAAAAATTCTTCTTCCATAAAGTTTCATATGCAATGAATTCCAATAAATGAGAAACTTTTGATTTCGATTTAAACCTTAAAGTGAACTCGAGCAAAGCGGTGAAAATCAACTAAATGGTAAACAATAATAAAAACATAGATATAATCACATATGTTATTTATGGAAAAGTTATAAAGAGTAGATTTTTTTTAGCAAGATGCTTGCCAAGTTTGATGGTAGGTAACGTTGCAACGCGTTGAGTGCTGAAAAAATCGAATTTGCAACGGGAAGCTGTTACCTGATTTCATTCGCCAATATTCAAAGCATCCGAATCAAAGAAAAGTAAACGAAAAGGATTCATGTAATATGCATGTAAAATTGATAGGAGAGAATTTTTTAATATTTTATGAAAAGACCCGTGGAATTGAGTTAAAATTCCTAGATTTGATTCCGATATAATTGAGCGGGACAATTCGAGCAAACGGAAAAGATGGATATGTTAAAAAACTAGGACATGTTCAAGAAAGCGATACGATTAACAACTCAAGACTTGATGTTGTTTTTAAGTCAAACAGCGAAAAAAAAAATTAAATTGACGCCAAGTTTAACATGGTAAGACGAAGTTTACCGGGTCTGCTAGTATCATATATAATTGACATATCTACCTACATTTTGAGCTAGAGATTTTATTGGAATTTCCTTGATCTGCAAAATGCAAAATGCAAAAAAGACAGCTTTAAATATGTTTCCAGTCACAGTGATTTTATTTGTTTGTTTGCAAAATACAAAGTATAACTGCGCCTATTGAGTCGAAGGATTTGCTATTTGCGAGATGACACTCATGTAACAAATGATTACCGATAATGTATTTACATAAATATTAAAGATTAAATTTGGCTTTCAAGATAAGTTTCTAAATTTTTCAAGCCTAGAGCATTACGCTGAAAAAAAGTGACATACTAACTGGACATACAAACTAAATCGAAGTACCTACGCTAGATTTCAAAAATTACTTATTTCAAATATTTGTTCTTGTATTTTGTTGCTTTGTAAAATGAAAACATCTTGCGTATCGCCCACATTTCATTGAACTCCATCACCTCAAATATTATTTAAAGGAAATTCCTTAATTTTCTCACTGGATGTTGCCCTTAAACGATACGCACTACATACTGTCGAATACGGTCATTCCGCTTTGAAACATGACTCTCCGAATAGAGGGAAGATAGTCATCATACCTAGCAATCTTTGCTCTTGAAATTTTAAGGAATTCTGTTCAGAGTGCTCTAGGAGCACGAACAAACTCAGGACGATTTTCCCCTGTATGAGGCAGCTGACATAAACTGCCGCTGCCATGGTCTCCCACATTGGGGTTTTTATTCTTGGCAATCGTTCGTGTGAGACGATTAGAGATTTCTTTTTTGAATATTACAAACAATTTAAACTGATCTGGTTGCTGTTTCACCAGCCCAACAGTCAATCCTTCCACATTCCGACGTTTCCGTCAGCAATCTTCATATGAAAAAAACGACTACAAAATTAAAAGTAAAAATATGCTTACTAAATGCTTTTCCTGCTCCACCGGAACACCCGGAGAGAAATTCACCCATTAGTTTGGAATCTCCCCAACATCTCCTGATCCATCGAGCCACGAAATTTCGATACCTGAAAGAAATGGTCAAGTGCCAAACATCGAGTTCCGCTACTAATTCAGCTAATTGCAAGCCACGTTTGCAAAGGTCGAAGACAATTCTGCGCCATGTATCTTTCGAGATCAACGTTTCATTTTTGTTTTAGTGAGTCCGTTCTGTTTTTTTTAATATGTGTTTTGTTCTTATATTTACTTCATTTATATGAAAAAAGGTTCCTGTTTAGGCACCGGCACAATTTTCGGACGCGATTAGTAACCCGAACACCTTTTGATTTAACTTAATCAAAAACTACTTTATTCGGTTCGACTTGGGGGGTAATTTATTATAGAGCGATCTTAATACGGCGGT
>NC_073693.1:256303039-256341039 GCF_029784155.1 Uranotaenia lowii
CCTGATTCGAACGGACCAGAAGAATTGTAACAATATCAAAAAGCTGCTAATATGATAGCTGCATAAATCTGGCTATAATCGAGGCTGCTTTTGAATATTTTGAAAGTGAATTTACAACTCGTACATATTTATTCAACCTTTAAAAATATAATTTCAAATTAAATACAAGTTAAAACACTCGTAAAAAGATTTTTTTTCATTTCAACCATTTTAGATATTTTAATAAATAAATTTTCAATTTTGGTTTTATTTTGTTTGCTATTCAGTTTTGTGGTTTTTGTCATTTTATACTTTTTTCAATTTTAGTCATTTCATTAATTTTTTTTTTTTTTTCATTATGTGTCATATGTGTATGCTTGCATTTTTGTCAATTTTGTATTTTTTATAATTTTTGTATATTTTTTTAAAATTATATTATAGACCTTTTTGTCATTCCCCTTGTAGCAAAAAATGCTAAATTTTGTCTTATAACTGAATGAAAATATTCATCACTTTCGTTGCCATTTCTTTGTCTTCTGCCAATGCCCTTCGAAGATTACCCGGCACTCCGTGGTTGATTTGATCTTCTTCAAGTTGTGGGAACATTGCGATATGTTTAAAAGTCAAAACTTCGTTGATTGTCATTTTTGTTATTTTGGTAATCGTAATATGTTTGATTTTTTTGTTTTTGTAATTTCTATAAATTTTGAAAATTTTGTTATTTTAATAATAAGGTATTTTAATCTTTTGTTTTTCAATTTGGATTTTTTGTTTTTGTAATTTTGGTCGTTTTTGTAGTATTTGTTATTGTGTAATTTTTTTAAGTTTTAAATTTTTGTTGTTTTGGTCATTATTGTATTTTTTTATTTATGAAGATTTTAAATTTTTGTCACTTTTTTATTATTGTAATTTTTTGTTTTGAAGATTGTTTTTGAAAGTTTTGAAAAAAGAATTAAATCTTTAACAAATTTTGTTCTTATTAAATTTAGGCTTTTTGGTTTTAACGTGTGCTTTTGTCCAAAAACGATGAGAAAATTTTTGTTTTCGATTTGACGTGTAGTATATACTCATTTATTTTTCAAAATGACGAAACTTTTAATTGATTTTTGGTATTCAACATTCAAAGTTACATTCTTTTATCTTTTAGTTATAGAACATTTGCATTTCTTCTTTTTTTGAATATGGTAGTTTTTTAAAGTTCGAAGATTATTGAAGAAAAGAAGATTTTTCGATCACGTTTGTTTCGTCCTTTTGAAATCTTTCTTGAGGCTGGCTGTGGCTGTGTTTTTTCTTCTCTCTTTTCGAATTTTCTAGTAAACAAAGAGCTTGTAAAGCGGGCCATAGACTACACAAATTGGCTGTACAAATTCGATGATTCCGCGTCGATTGTTTGATCTATGCTCGCCCACACACTATACAAACATATTTCACGCGAACACAAATGATTGCTGGCGAAAACAGCAACAGCAACAAAAAAAACCATCTCCACCCCGGCTGGGAGAATGTTTTGTACAAAATATTTCGATCCCGACCGATTTTACTCCAACCGTTTGGGCGCTCATTCAAGCAGTGCCATACACTATGCAAATCGTGCTCACAGCGACAAAATTTCATCGAATTTCATCGCATTTGTACAAATGTTGTGTAGTCTGTGGCCCGCTTAAAAAAGGGAATTTTCGCACTTGCCTTGCCAGCCAGCGAAGAAGTGAACGTACGTTTCATTTAATTATCTGCGGCCAATCTAATTGAATTGATTTACAGTTGCCCCTTTTCCAGAAGTACCAAGTAATCTCAGTTGTCTTTCTGTTACGTTATGTTTCTGATGCGGTAATATTTTGATAGCGAAGCTGCGTGGTTTGATTTCGTGTTTTTGTGTGATTCTGGCTCAGAATAAAGAGGTCACCGAGAGGACTTAACAAGTAAGTTGAATGGGCGTGCTCTGCGATTGAACTGATTGATGATAATTAACGTGTGTCACTTCTTTATTCGTTTCAAAGTGCATCCGGCAGTAGTGGGCCATCGGGTGACAATCGATACCCTGAATGCGGCCACCGGAGGGTCGGACCCCGTCGAAAATGATCCGGATCCGGATAGTCCCGTGGAGGAGGCGTTCGAGGAAAGTATGTTGTCCATAGACAAACGGTTTGCTACCCTAACAACAACCGCAGCAACTGTTCCTCCAAATAGCTTTGCTTCCGGTTTGAGAAGACATCACGGTCAAGGTATTTCCTCCGTTTTTGGCACAGGAGGGGAATAATTTTTGTTTTGTTTACGGAATCAGAGTTGTTGCGATATTTGTGTGACTGCTATTTGTTTTAGTTTTGCCACTTTCTGTTATTGATTTAGTCTTGCATGACTGGAAGATGTCTTGTTACTCACTTACGGATGAGTCATCTTTAGTTTGGTTGCTTGCAGGTAGAATATGCGCATACGTTTAGCCGCTTTATTTGGTCATATTTCGTTGTCTTATCTGGTTTCATTATTAGCAGTTATTGTCGCTGGTATTTTGACTAGGAATCAGTGCACCGATAATAGGGCTACCATATTAAGGTAAATTAAAAATCGGTTTATGAAAAGGCTCACAAGAATTTATTACTTAATTGACATATTTCACAATTTGAAATCCAGTCTAGATCTTTTCAGAATTTCAAAAACCTTGCTAAAATTCTACTGAAAAGGGTCTACGATTCCTAAATTTGTTCTAAGCAATTTATGCTTATTCGATAAAACGTGAGACATTCCAATTTAGTAAAACTCTTTTATATTGATTCAATCTAATTTTAATTTTTTGCTCATGCCCTATTTGCAATTCTAAATTTGAAAACTTTTTCCAATTTTGAATTTCCAGTATGTACTCAAATAATTTTTTATCATGTTTCATTAGTTTGAATTTTTGAAGTATTTAATCTTTTAGTAAACATTGCTCATGGTTTTTTATTTATCATACTTTATGTTTAAAAGCTTGTTTTATCCTCTCATTCTAATAATCTTCTTTTTATCAGACATTTGGCGCCGTCCCTCGAGTCGGGCGGGGCCGAGCGATGCCGCGGCCTATTTCGAGATCCTGTTTGCTCGAATTCTTCTATCTGGTGATGGGCTCGTTGCGGAAGGCTGTGCGGCCTCATCGCCCGGTGGCAAACGGTACGTCGTCTACGATGTGAGCGTACGCAAAAACAACGATAGCGCCAGCGATCCACATCCAACGACTATCGAACGACGCTATACTCACTTCCTGAAGCTGTACGAGAGCCTCCGTAAGGAATCGCCGCAGCTGCTGCAGTCCGTCAATTTTCCCAAGAAAGTGCTAATGGGCAACTTTAGCCAGGAACTGGCCGGGGAACGGAGTATGGCCTTTGAGAGCTTTTTGGACTACATTATCACAGTGCCTTCGCTGCGTGATTCGGAGCATTTTCTAGAATTTTTACAAGCCGACGAACTGCGCAGGGCTGGACAGCTGGTAGACGAGCGAAGGTACGAGCTGGCCGTTCCAATTCTGGAGAACATCTTCCGCGTGCTGAACAAAATCTTCCTGGATAAATCAAAATGGGTTCTGTTGCTGCTGTGTCGTCTTGTGGCTGCCTGTACCACTTCGCCTATTCCGCACCCACAGGCAGAACAATGGGCTGAATTGGCCTTGCGACGATACGAGCATGTCTGCGATACGGAACTATTGGTACTCTACATTCCCCTGCTTCAAACTTGCTTGCATTTATGGTAAGTTTTTCTCTAACCTTTAAAAAATGTAAAATCTCACAAATCAAAATTCAAACCATCCCTAGGTGGCAACGTGGCCGGGATCGCTCCCTCCTAGAACAACGTCTAGACGAGATGGGCAAGAAAGGTATCAAAGTAAAAGGCGGCCCTACCCTGGCCCAAGCTATCCATGCTCTAGATCCCCGATCGGAAACCACGTAACCAAATGTGGCTGCTGGTAACAGATGGGTCCTCCAAAACGCGCGATAGCAGTAAGTATTCATTTATCCACCTTTACACTATAATTATCGGTTTTCCAAAAAAAAAATCTTTGCCATTGTTTCGTGTTAGCTTCTCTGGGTAGAACATAGATTTTATATGTTTGTTAGGATAGCTTTTGCCAAGTGCACTGGTACTGGCATAGTATTGTGATGATCCGGATAATTAGGTACAAAATTAGCTCATTAGCTCATCTGTAGTGAAATTTATAACGTTTATGTTTTATGGTTGTGTTGTAGTAAAAAAAAAAGGTTTACGAATCAGTTGTCTCGGACCAGGTTGATATACACTTACACCTATTAGCTCTCCTGTAAGAATAACCACCATGATAATGATTGTTCTATGACAGCGATTAGGTACTCGAAATCAAAACACTGCTCAGTGTATATCATATCAATTTTATATGATATTATTTTCATCATTTGTGGCAATATATACATGATATTAATTTTGAAACAAGAAGGTTTGTCAGTAATCGAGTTGTGGTGTATCACATCCAGTTGATTGTAGGGTTTGGTTTTTAAATTGTTTTAGAAAAATGCCGTTGATGCAACTGAATATCATAAAACATGTTTTTCGAAATAGTTTTGCACTTGTTTAGATTTTCAATTAATACATGTACAAAATGGAATTGTTGCCTTATCCCATTTCTTTATTTTCAAACAACTAAAAACTACCTTATATCAATAGACAAGGCGATCTCCTAAATTTTTAGTTGAATATTTCTACCTACCTAAGTTTAAGGCTTACAACGTTTCAAGCAAATGAGCTTGATTTCAAGGTTTATTTTAAAAAAGGAATGAAACATTAACCATGTCATCACATTAAAATGAAAGTCCAAATCCAGCGTTCATTGAGCCGATTGTCACTCAGCCAAGCGTCCATTAGTTCGGATATTCATTCGTACAGCGTTTAGCCTAACGTTATTCGACCAAATTTAATGAGTGAGAAACCGCATCCTCGTTTTTGGAGAGAACATGCCGTCATAAACTAATGCAGGATTCCCTCATGTTCGAAAAATTTGGCCCTCGAACACGCCACATTAATCAGATCTTATCACCTTTGTCGGCCGGAAGAATTGCGTATTCATCTCACAGACAAAATGTTTAACAATGCCTCGATATCCGATCGGACCTATACTTTAAAGGGTGTCCACTATGAAATTGCCACACACATAATTGATTCGCAGAATTCGAGTTTTCATCCGATTGCCATAAAATTTTCAGGGATTGAAAAACAACTATTTAACCTCATTTTACCATATTACTCGTATTTCATTTACAGTCGATTCAAATGCCCGCACCTTGGCCTTAACTCCGGCCATAAGATTCTGCACAACCTGTGAATCAACCGTTTTTTGCATGTAAACCCATACTTTCTTCAGTTTCTCGACTGTCTTCACTACCTTAGGTCGTTTAAGAAGGTGCTGCTTTATAATCGCCTAGTACTTCTCGATAGGGCGGAGCTCCGGTGTTGAACATTTTCGGCACGAAATTGATCTTATTGTCCGCATATCACTTCAGCACGTCCTTGGAGTAGTGGCATGAGGCCAATTCCAAGGATTTGGCTACAAGATTGTTAGGACGTTGGGAGGCACTCTTTCATGTACGTTGCCTGTCCGTTCATCGTGTCCTGGGTCACGAAAGGTGCACTCCGCTTCCCGCACGTGCAGATGGCTTGCCAAACCAGGAACTTATTCGCAAATTTGGACATCTTTTGAGTGCGGACATGCTTCGGAATGTTGAACTTATCCTTGGCCGTGAAAAACTGGTTACCGGGGATCTGTTTGAAGTCGGCCTTCACATGGGATGAATCATCCAATAGGATGAAAATCCCTGAAAAAAAAGTCGGCCTTCACATATGTTTTTTCGTCCATGATGCAGCATTCAACTTTCGTCAGCATGACACCGTGGAATTCGCGATTCCCAACGTTTTAGCGATGGAACGAGGCGAGAAATCCTTGTTCTCCTGATGAATGCGCAAGTTTTTATCACGCACGAGCTGTTCTTTCGACTTCATTTTCGCGAGTTTTGATCACAGGACTTCAAAGCTTGCAGAATGTAAACAAAGCCTAAACAAAGCCATGAACTAAATCCACAAATCCACCCAAATTTTCATTAAATTCTACCCAACGGTTTAAAAAATAGAGCAATTTCATCGTGGACACCCTTTAGAAAGTAAGTGTACTGCTGTATGTAATGGCCGCAGGCCGATGAGACTATAACAGGCTTTCAGGAGTTTCAGTGTTCCTTGTCTCTCTAGAAACCAGATCCAGGGCTTTCTTCGATTATTTCTGCGCCTTCATATAAAAAAAACCTCGTCATTTTGTCTCCAGAACAAACCTCACAAATTAATCGGAGGCCACAATCGTATTTCCGAATTCAGATGTTGTGAGCACTCCATGTCGTCAATAATATCATAACACTTTGGAATATTCTCTGGCAAAATGCCGTTCAGAGCCTTCTTCGATTCGTCTTCCATTTCCTCAATCGAGTCAAAACGGTATCCCTAACGAAGAACGAGAGCCGTGTGAAATCGCGAGATGCTAAAAACCGAAAAAAATGTCCCAAAGCCACGCCTCACTCAAATGATGGCTTTGACGCGAAATTAGACACATAAATATTTATGTGGTTGTGAGTACTATCAACATACAGAAAAAACAGTTTACCCATTCACAAAAACCGGAAATTTTAAATAAAAAAAGACACTTTTCCTTTGATTACTTTTTTTGTACGGGATTTTCGATTAACCAACTGCTATTCATGCACACAATTCTCCTAGTTGAACTGGCCAGAAACCGTATTGGCTCGTTTCATCGTTTGGACACCACATTTCATCTATGTATGTGCTACGGTTGGCACTTCTTGCCACTGTTGGTTCCAAGCGATTCTTCTTCTGGCTTCCGGCTTGACATTCTACCAGTGGCTCCAGCCCGTCGATCTTTCATGATTCCTGGTCAGACAACCTTCCATGATCCCTGGAAGGTCGTCGGTGCAGAGCAATATGTAGGTCGTTGAGCTGGGGCCACTGAAAATTCGGCAAGCCGGAAACCGTGAAAAGTTATGGGCTCAGAACCAGTGGAATGGAGAAGGGCCCAGCACTAGTGGAAAGTAGGAGGAGTGAAATCATCAGCGGCAGGAGGACGACCCGGGACCTTTTGGAAGTGCGTCTAAACTGGGACGAGCCTGAGAACTGATTGGAAGTGCGTCGAGCCTGGGACCGTTCGGGGGCGTCGAGCCGGGAATCCATGCCGGGTTATCATGCCTGGAATCCGCTGGAAGGTGGTCGTGCCTGGAATCCGTTTGGAGGTGATCGAGTTGAGAATTCTTTCAATGGCGTCGAGCCTGAAAACCATTCGGTAGCTTCACGCCGGGAATCCATGCGTAGGCGTCGAGCCGGGAAGAAGTTCGGAGGCATCGAGTCTGGGATCCAATTGGAAGATGGTCCAGCCTGGTATTCAACTGGAAGGCAGTCGAGCCGGGAATCCGTCCGGAGGTGTCGAGCCTGGAATCCGATGGAAGGTGGTCGAACCAGATATGCGATGGAGGATCGTAGTGTCGCTGGGAAGGGCGTACAGCCTTAAGGATGGACTATGAACTGTAAGGAGCGTCAAGCTGACGGAAGTTTGTCGTCGAGCGAGTCAGGAAATGGTTGTCGGGCAAAACCGGAGTGTTGTCGAGCGAGGAATGAGGAATCTTGTCCGACGGTAAAGGTGGGGGTCCAAAACGTTCATAGTTTTCTTTACGGACGCTCACAGCACCCACCGAAATGTGAAGCGATCGGATGATTAAACGTCCACTTACTGTTCCGGGCTAACGAACGCAACTTTCAGACGTTCCTCGTCGATCTGCTTCGAGTCCCTCGCAGGTCACTAAGGATTTCCAAGGGTGAACCTCTCCTCGCGATGAAGTTACGCAAGGCACGATGCACCGATATCTGCCGACTGCAACAGACTTCGGGCCAAAGTAGTCGATTCCAGTGGACGAGAAATGGGCGCTGGTAAGATTCCAACCAGGCGGGCTGAAGGTTCTCCATACATAGCTTGTAGGATTCGATCAAACTCGGAGCGAATGTTGTACTTGAGGCAGATTTCGCTAAGAGGTTTTGTAATGTTGATTACGGTATTTAGCGTAATCACCAGGTTTGTCTCGTAGTGGTACTCGGGAGTATGTACGGATTCTTGCTAGCCTCATCTGTTCACTAGTATTCGCCAAACTGACCTCGCAATCGTAGGATACCGTGTTCTTCGATTGCTGGATTCAGCTTAGACGGCAGCATAGCTTTCCTCCTCTGTGGTTCAGCAAGATTCTAACTTCATCGAGGTAGGCCCGTCGTTGTCATCTTACGGATATTCAAGAAGTTGCGGTGAACATATCCGATTGTCCGTAGAAGCTGTTTCCTACCAGAGAAGCGTTGGAAGTTGACAATGAGTGTGCATGATGGAGAATCCTAAGATCGATCTACTTCATGGTTATCCCTTGATCTCCACCGTCGATGGGCCATTAACCTTTGAGTTCATTCAAGAAGTCTGGTCTGTTAAGCGTTACATCGATCGTCTCACCCCTCGTCGATTGAATCAGGCGTTACTTTGTTATTCTTCGTTTAGCGTGCGTACATCAACAGCAGCAGCTTGTGCGCCATTTTTCATTCATTCAAATTTGAACACTCGTCGCGTGTACTTCTACTTTTATTATCTTGTAAATATAGTTTATAGTTATTAAAAGTGTCCGCATTTTATTCCATTCGAAACCTCTGCCCAACAGGTTATGGGCCCAGCGAATGCGGTGTTGTTTTGAAAGTGTTTTCGCGACGTAAAAATTATAAGTCGTTTTTTTTTCGTTCCCTCTCCCAGCGTGTTGTAAGCTAAAATGGCGGACAACAAAGTGTCGGTGGAAAAATTAAACGACCAGAACTATGCAGTCTGGAAATTTAAAATGCGTCTTCTTTTGGCGCGTGAAGGTGTGTTGGATGTTGTGATGAATCCGAAGCAGGAGGGTGCTGGAACTGACTGGAACACAGCAGACGAAAAAGCGCAAGCAGCTATCGGATTATCACTGGAAGACACCCAGCTTGTTCATGTGATGACAAAAAACAGTGCAAAAGAAATGTGGGACGCTCTCAAAGATTACCACGAGCGGAAATCTTTGTCCAGTATAGTGCATGTGGTACGTTTACTGATTACTACTCGGCTACAGGAAGGTGGAAATATGGCAGAATATTTGAAGGAAATGACAATTCTGCGCCTTCGCCTGTCCGCTCTAGGGGAAGAAATGAAGGACTATTGGTTTGTGGCACTGCTTCTATCTAATTTACCGGAATCCTATAGTAGTTTGGCAATAGCACTTGAGAGCCGACCGGATGATGATCTCACGGTGGATTTTGTGAAAGGGAAGCTTTTAGACGAAGGAAGAAGACGCGAAGAAAGTGCAGTTCTGGAAGAGAAAGCCATGGCGTCCAATGTTCTAAAAGCTAAGCCCGGTTTGTTTTACAAGAAGAAATCTGAAATCAAGTGTTATGGCTGTGGGAAAAATGGTCATATCAGACGTGATTGTCCGGAATTCGCTTCGAATCATCACAAGGGCGAGGATCAACAGGCTAATATGGCGATCAAAGCGGAGAAGAGTGCTGGTTTAGATGAAGTGTGTTTGGCCGCGGGAATGATTGAAAAGGTTGAGGGCGAGTGGATTTTTGATTCTGGTGCCACTGGTCATATGACGAATAGTAAGGCTAGTATGAATAGTTTTGTTTCAAAGCCAGTTACAATTTCGTTGGCTGATGGGAAAAGCATCAAATCTGATGGGTTGGGCTGTGTACGTTTCGTATCGTTAAATGGCGATGGGGCACGGATAAACGTGAAGTTGGATAGTGTTTATCATGTTCCAACTCTTTCTGGTAACTTGCTCTCGGTAAGCAAGATTACAGATATGGGTTTCAAAGTGCTCTTCGAAAAATCCCAGTGCAGAGTAATGATGGGAACTGAAACTGTGTTGGTTGGGCATCGAAAGGGGGGTTTATACTACCTGAAACAGTATCCCGAGGAAGTGCTGTGTGCCAAAACGAAACATGGGAACTTATGCTGTCATTTGTGGCACCATCGGTTGGGACATCGTGATCCTCAAGCAGTGTCGAAAATAATTCGTGATAACCTGGGACACGGGTTGAAGATTGGGTACTGTGGGGTACAATCAGTGTGTGGTTCTTGTTGTGAAGGGAAACTATGTAGGGATTCTTTTCCCAAGGCTTCTGAAAACCGATGTGTTGCTGTGGGTGATTTGGTGCATACGGATCTTGGGGGTCCAATAGAAGAAGTCACACCTAGCGGTAATCGATTTTACATCGTATTAGTGGATGATTACAGTAGATACTCAGTAGTGTATCTGTTGGCGAAGAAGTCTCAAGCTGAGGAGAAAATCCGAGAGTACTGCACTGCCCCTATTCGCATATGAGTCCCATGTGCATTTCCATCGTTTTTGAGTTATCGATGGAAAACGCTTCTTTGTGCTCCAATTTACCTATAAAACAAGTTTTTGTTCGAAGTTTGTTCCCAAAATTTCGAAAAAAAATATGACCCCTGATGTGTTCCATGTGAAAAATATTCGCATATGAGTCCCATGTGCAAAATTCAGCGCCAGAGCTTACAATTGAAGGAAAGGATAGCTAGAAAATGAGGTAAATCCATAATTTAATGCTTAAAATATTAATTTACATAAAAATTGAACATATAGTGTCGAAATGATTCCGGAGAAATTTGATTCTTAGTCCAAAAAACATTAATAAGTAACTGGTAACCAAAATTATTTTTTCGACAAAAATCAACCGATGAACAATGCTTAATAGATCAGTCTTCGGTCAGGATGGTTCCTTCGTGGGTAGTTTCGACGATCTAATGTGTGATCGGGTGATTGGTACTTGAAGTGTTGTTTTGGTAATAAAATAACAAACTTTTTTCAATACTTTTTCCTATATGCACAACAATATCAATACCACTGTTTTCTTCTATTACCACAGATGAACAGATGTACAAGCTCGAACAAAAAATCTTCAGAAACTTGTGTAAAATTTCCAGTGCTCTATTTTAAAGAAGCCGTTAAAAAATGACGAAAAACAGTGCCATCTATTGCTAGATTTCTAACTTTTGAACGGCGCAATAGATGGCACTGTTTCTAGATAGCTCTTTTAAATGTAACAATTTTTCGAAAGGACGCAATGGTATTTGAATTCAAAAATGAATAAATTTAAATACAATAAGACGAATTATTCTATACAATTAGATTAACCACGAATAATTTTAAGCTGGGGAAAATAGCATTATCATATTTTTTTTCACTACAGAGACTACCGAAATAACAAACAGATGTACAAGCTTGAATTATTATATTCCAGAAACCAGTACAAATTTTCGAATGCTATCATTTAAACAAGCCGATTAAACTTTTGAAGTTCCTCATTCTTGGATGAAAGAGCACAATCGTATATGATCTCAAAAATTGATAAATTAACATCGTAGTAGAATGGACGGCTTCAATATATTCACAGCAAGGTAAATTTGACTGTTTCATTTTATCTTCATTCTTTTTACTAAAAAAGACTAACTAAGAACTTCGGACAAGCCAGACGAACCAGTTATTTCATCCAGTTGAGTTTAAAATTAAAAATCTCATGAAACAATACCGATTCTAGGCTATTCTGAGCGAGCATTTTATCGTATCATATCTGTTTCTATTTAGTGCTTCATGCTAGTTTGAAACAATCAGAAAAACAGCTTAAATCTAAAAAATTTCCATTACGCAAATCATAAATGTGTTGCGAATCTTCAAAACTCGTCAAATAGTAATTCGACATATTCATAACTGACTAATAGTTTGTTATTTTGTTTTGTTTACATTTCACTTTCTTCTTGACAGTTCTCTCTGGTGTCCTTGGAGACATCTGGTGGCTCAACCAAAACACATAAAATTGATTGAAAACGGTCGTTGGAACTTTACACACGTTTCAAGGCTTAGCTTGTACATCAGTTCATCAGTGCTATTACCTAGGAAGAAGTTCCCGGAAGAAATCTCCTTCTTTGTCTTGAATCCAGCAGACTTTTGGTCGTTATTGGAGTTTGGCAACGCTGCTTCCGAATGGAGGTTGCTCGTGTTTCGGTCCTTGTATATTTTAAAGTTATTTGTATGTTTCCGGTGTAATTTTTAAAATATGATTCCGAAAAAGGAACTCAATGTCCGTGCAACGTTTTCGCGGAATATCCGGTCTTGTGAAAGTGATATTTGAGTGTGATTTTCCATCAGAAGCATTTTCTTTTCTGAAGGAACTGCGTAGTATGGGCCTCGTACTACGCCCTCCCGGGCGCCCAACCAACTGAAGTCGTGACAGAAATTGTGCCAAACCAACTGGTTTGAGAGGAGACGTTCAAGATAAGTTCATTTTGTTCTAATCTATTTAATAAGCTAATTCTGTAGTTCTACGGATAATTATAAGTAGGTAACAAATCAGTTTGGAAAGTTCTAGCCATTTATATTTTCGGAGCGAGGCTCGAAAAATTGCTTCTTTGAGTTGTTTTGAAGCTTTTACGCAAGTTCAGGTACAAGTTGAAAGAAACGATTCGCTACTTCTCAAGTCCAATAAGGTTCCAATTAATTCCACATAAGTTTATATGCAAAGTGGCGCTAGTGTGACATCTCATTCTTATTTTTTTTCGCAACGTCACAAAATTATTTTTTAATAATTAAAAATTTATTGGAATTAAAAGTCTAAAATTAATTATTAATTTATTGTTCAACCATTTAAATTTGTACTTTGAATGTTTTTTTGTTGGTAAATCCCTTATTTATAGGTGGTTATTTTCCACAGTTGTTTGAGCTTGATTCGGGATTATTAGCAGGGTTGTCAGATGGTTTTTTAAAAAATCTGTATCAGCCTCATGAAAAAATCTGTATTTATCTGTATTTGAACTTTAACCACCAAAAACTTCTTTTATTGTTTTCTATGTTAGCTTATTGCTAAATATGCAATTTGTTAATCAGTTTTAACGATTTTAACGTATTCATTATTTAAAAGTTGACGATTTATTTTATTAATTGAACATAATCTTGAGTGATAAAATGTTAGCTGTAATTTTTTTTTTGTTGGATATGAAAATTATTACTAAAGGCTATTCACTCACACCAGGTGGAAAAAAAATGCAATTTTGTTGGTCGCAACCTAACAACCTTAGGACCAAATTTTAAAAGTTTGTCACGTTTGAGCAGCATTTTGTTGAGCATCCTTTCATTTGAGCATCTTTTCATTTTTACTTTTCAATGTATATTTAAATACGAAAATTGAATTTAAGTGATGAATGAAAGTAGGTTACACAATTATTATTGAGAAATTTGAATCTGATTCAATAACCTAGTATTTTTTATTCTAGTATAAAAGTCAAACCCTGACCTGGATATAAATATTTTATTGGTAATAAATACGAAACTTGAATTTCGAATTCACATTACGCAAGGGAAAGTCATTTATGGTTCCTATGTTTTAATACTTTAATAGTTTTGGGAGATTTTGGGTTCCTAAATGCAAATCAATTAGATTTAGAATAGAAATTTCAATATTTTCTTCTTAAACTCAATAACAAACCTGCATGAATACGACCAACAGATTTTTAACCTATTATCTTTCATTCAATCAATCATTTATATTATCATTTATTGCTTGGATATTTTAGTTTCAGAAACACAACGCTTTGAAAAATTAAATAATATCTATTTCTGACATCATTCAAAAAAGTCTGCGAGAATTTGATATTGAAGATTTTAACTTATTCCCCAACCTTGCCGAAGTCTACAAAACGTTTTGGCTCATGCCTCAAGAAATATGAAAAAATGTATTTTGTTCATTAAATTTAGGTCAAAATTTCCATTTTATCCTCCGAAGTCAAAATTATTCGCGGGCCTCGGGAAAGTCGATGACTTAATTGAAACCATTTTTTTTATATCTTTGTGTTATAGTTTTGCCAGTGCATAAATTTATTGAACGCATTTTTTAACCTATTTTTAGTATTTGTTTATAAAATAAGAGCATATATTGCTTGAAATTTTCTGCCATGTGTTATCGATAAAAAATTTAAATCTTATTTTAAAATCCTTACCACTTTTAGGACAAAATAACTACGAAACACTTCGTCTTATAAACATCACGCCTGATGTTACACTTGGAAAAATAACTCAAAAACTATAAATACCTATAACAATTTTACAATATTCTGCAATGTAAAACTCGACACATTAAGATAAAAATATGAAATGTAATACCGTCAACTGGGGCAACATGCAACAATTTTCAACTTCAATGGCTTCTAAAAAACTTATGTTCACAGTTAATCGTATCCTTTATGCATCAAAAGTTTTAAGGATGCTGAGGCATCAAATTGGCGTAGTTAAAAAAATTATTGGTTTCTTCAGTTATTTTTAATTTTCTAAAAACATGCGATTTTCACACTCCTTAGAAAATGGGGTAACTTGCAACAAACTTTGTTTTTAATGAAAAATCTTATGAACACGTACGAAAATTCATAGTTTTTAATATATTTGCGATGCCTTAAAGACTTTTACGCATGACAAAACCAATTGCAGTAGTCTGTAAAAACAAATTTTCACATTTTTTTTTCTGAAAATAAGGATGCTGCATACATTTAGGGGTTAAATAATCCTACGAAAAATTTTACAAACTGAAATCATAAAAATAAATGTTTGGATGAATGAAATTTAAATGTTTACAAACGCGTGATGCAAAACATTCATATTCCAGCACATGGAAACGAGATTTACAAGGTATTTCTTTGATTTGCATTTTGTTGCATTTAACCCCAGACACCTAACTGAATTTTAAAAATATTAATTTAAAAAAATTGGGTGATTGTTCGAAAAATATTTTTACACCAACAATGTTGGTATAACATGAGGAAACCTGTAAAAAGTTTGTAGGTAATTTTATCAAGCCGATCCGTCATACTGGGTAAAGTTTTTTTCGGCATCAAAAAATGTTAAAATTTGTACATTTATTGCTCGATTTTTCAAATTTTACAGAAAAATAAAAAACTTAAGACAACTAGCTTAAGATGCGAGAAATTATGTCATCATCATTTTGTTATCATTAAAAGATAACTTTATTACAATACATTAAATTAAAAATTGATTCAATGTAGTGTTGTATAAATGTTGCATCGAACCCCGCTGTTGCATGATGCCCCGTTTGACGGTATGTTTTAACTTCAGTGATTGTCGAGATGAAACACATTTAATTTCAAGTTCTGTTAATAAAGTTTTATTATTGAGTTAATTTCAAATCAGTGCATGGACCATAAAGACAAATCCTTTTTGTTATCGTAGTGAAATATCGAAATTAACTTTCGAGAATTTTTTCCTGTATTTATGAACTAAAACTCGTTTCAATAAGTGGACTGGCTTAAAAAACATTAACTGCGTATCGTATAAGAAATGAATTTGTTTTATAATTCCAAAGAGTTCTTCTACTTTATTCAGTTAAAGAGTTTTGAATAAAAAAAACTGACGATGCCAACCTTATTGAATCTGAAATATTAATGTTCTATATGATTCTCAATTTTCTTTTTAAAACTCTCTTAAAGTGATAATCTTAAATACCTCCCTACTTTATAGATATCAAACCTAAGGAGAAGAGATTTTATACTGATTTTATTATCAAAATATGTGTACTCTGTTTGGGGGGCTTTAATTCGCCGTTAAAATAATTAAGTTATGCTGTTGAGAAAAAGAGACTATTGGAGCTCCTACGAACCTAGATGAGAAGTACATGGTTATAGTCGTCACAAAAGCTTACTTGTAGAAGGTCTGGATAAATTATTTGTGCTGTTGCAAGCATTTACGGTTTACTGCAGTTGGAAAGAAAAAGGTTTAAAAAGATTTAACTAAGTTAACCCAAGGAAACCAGTTCATCAACAATTGATTTTGATTTTTTTTTTCTA
This sequence comes from Uranotaenia lowii, assembly GCF_029784155.1. Classification (NCBI taxonomy): domain Eukaryota; kingdom Metazoa; phylum Arthropoda; class Insecta; order Diptera; family Culicidae; genus Uranotaenia; species Uranotaenia lowii. The sequence goes on from NC_073693.1 coordinate 256,318,977, forward strand.
AAAAATCTGTATAAATCTGTATCAATGTTTTAAAAATCTGTATAAAAATCTGTATCTGTATATTATCTGTATTGACGTTGAAAAATCTGTATAATACAGAAAAATCTGTATATATGACACCGCTGATTATTAGCAAGTTGTGGTTCGTGTCTCGAATACGAACGTTTAAAAAGAAGTACAGAGTTACGGAAGCTCCAACATAGTTTCGTTCAGATGAAACTTGGAACAGGGCAACGTATTCACTGAGTTGCCAGATTTTCAGAACGTTTCCAATCAACGTAAGTTTTTTTTAGAAACGGTTGAAATTAATTTGTCTCTTATAATACAGTATTTCTAAAGTTTATTTGTAAGGGGAGCAACATTTCAATTTTATTAAAAGAGATGCTATCAATTTTCATGAATTTGTTTCAAACGAAAGTTTCTATTTTAAATATAAAACTGAAAAGAAGTCAGTTTTAAATGTTTAAATTGAAGAATGATTTGGTCTGAATACTAAATTTACAATGTCTATCTGTTTCCATGTCTAAATTTTCTCAATTAGATACATATGAATAAATGTATTTCAGCTAACTATCAAGTGCTAAAGTTATTATTTTGATCAAGGTTTATTAAACTTTGTTCTTCACTTCAAGTACATCTAGCGTAAATTGTAGTCAGATAAAATGGTAAGCAAATACTTTGAATTCTTGGCTGGAATACTTCGAAATAGAAAAGGTAAAGTAATAATTAGGAAAAATCTGACCGAATCTATAGTAGTAAAAAATGAAACTTCTCTTATAGCTTTTCATATTAGTTTTCAGAATTCTCTCTAATCACAGATTAATTTGTTTTTTTTTTTAATATGAATAACATACATACATACTTAGGTGATCACAACAGTTTTTTTTTCTTTTCTATTTTGACTTTTTTGACGTAATGTTCTAAAGTAGTAATGATTGTTGTAGGGGAGTGTAGTGGGCCTCTACAAAATTCGATAAATAAATACCGGAAGTGCCAATAATCTCCACTTTGTGTTTACTAAATACAAGCTAGTAGAATACTAACCAGAACTATTTTCAATGAAGGTTGTTCCAATTATTCACTCAATAAATGTTTTCCGGCTGAAATGTGAAAAGTTTAGGCAATAGAAATTTTTCGGTGTTTCATGAACACAAGAGATAATATCTTAGGCGATTTTTATGTTTCTAATTGTTGTTGTGCAATAAGTTGTTGAAACCAACCGCATTATTTATCGATTATTTGCTTTTTGAAGATGATCTTAAGAATTCGTTTTATTAATTTTTCTTAAAAACATGCCAATCACTCTTGAGTCTATATTCCCCTTATTCATTTAAATAACTTGAAACATTTGTTTGATTTATTAAAATATTTGGTACATAATCTTGAATCTTTTAATTTATAATAAAAATGTGTTTTATCTTATGGTTTCCTTCTGAGGAGCAGGTTGAAATTATCAATTATTTAAATCAGAATCCAGACTCAACTGTAAATTATATAGTTTAACTAAGAATAAACATAAAATCGTGAAAAAGTTTTTAGGTTTAGTTGATCGCACTAGTCAAGAGTGCCTCCTGATCATATCCTTTCACCCATATTTCCAACAACAATTGTTTTTGCTAGGATGCAGAGGTGACCTCGGTCCTAAAGCACAATATTGTTCTGTCATCCCTTTCTCTCTTTTCTAAACTATCTATTGACTACTAGGACGTGGCCGGCGCCGTTATTGATGATCAAAGAGAGAGCATCAGTTTTGGGCATTGTGAATGTACTGCCAATCCCAGGCATCATTCTTTTGACCTTTGAACAAAATTGATGGCCTCGGTCAATCACGGAGTAGCAACCATTGGCGATGTGGAACTAGTTCTACTGAGCCACGCCAGCGATCGTGGAGTTCAAAATGCTATAATTTATTGTTCTTAGAACTGATAAGCCCTCATTGTAAAACTTAATTCCAAATACCAAGTTTAAAAACCTTTTGTTTTTACTCATACATCTTTATAATATTATAAAAGCATTTTGGATTTGATGATTTAAGGTGGATGTGAGTAGTCAATCAAGCTAAGCTAAGCTAAGCTAATCCAGCAGACTTTTGGTCGTTATTATCTACGTATTCGTAACACACATTGAATTAAATGATGAAGATGTATGATAAATTTGCAGCAATTTCACAGAAATGAAAACAAAGTTTTGGAAAAAACACTGGAAATCACATCCCACTTGGCGAATAAACCTTGATTGAAATCAGTTTGGAATCAAGATCTTTCGATAACTTTCTTCTGTCATCAAAAAGAATGGTAAACAAATGAAAAAAATATGTTAGAAAAGTACTTGCCACTTGCCGGTAACTTAAGCACCAGAGACTCATTTGCGAATAATCTCTGTTCGAGGGTTAAGAATATTCGCATATGAGTCACATGAGTGTTTTATTGAAATTTCTCCGTAATTATTAGTTAGTATTAGCGCAAAAGTAAACAGAAGTATTCTTTGAAGTGTTTTCTATCCGAAGTATTGACAGGTTTTGCCAACAAATGATTTATATGATTGTTTTTATGAAAACAAGTTTCAAACTTTACAAGCGTTTTTCTCGGTTTGCAGTTTTTACACATGGGACTCATATGCGAATAGGGGCAGTGCAGTATGATGAGAAACCAGTTTGGCAAGTACCCGAAGATTATAAGATCGGATGGAGGTGGTGAGTACACTAATAGTGCTCTGAAAAAGTATTTTTCTGATCATGGTATAATTCTACAACAAACAGCACCATACTCACCTGAGCAAAACGGAGTTGCCGAGCGTAAAAATCGACATCTCATGGAAATGACACGCTGTATCCTCTCAGAATCCGGATTGGGTAAGAAATATTGGGCTGAAGCTATCTGTACTGCGAATTACTTACAAAATCGTTTACCATCTTCTTCAGTGAAATCCACTCCCTATGAATTATGGCATAGTAAGAAACCGACTTATGGGCATCTTCGAATTTTCGGTTCTGAGGCCTATGTGCACATACCCAAGGAAAAACGACGCAAACTAGATATGAAGGCTGAAAAACTTGTGTTCGTGGGTTACGCGGAAGGGCGAAAGGCTTACCGTTTTTTGGACCGTGAAACGAATTTGATCAAAATTAGAAAATCGGCTAAGTTCTTGGAATTGTGCACCGTGAAGGAAAATGTCCAAAATGAGGGTACTAAACCGTTTGTAGAACCAAAACAGCAAGAAACGGTTGATCTGTTTATTCAAACTTGTGATCAGCGTGATTTACCTTCTGAAGAACTTTCGAGTACTAGGTCCAACGTTACCTCGGATTTGGAGGATGAAGAAGACGTTCAAGAATTTGCCAGTGCTTCAGAGGGAGAAGATTTTCATGGGTATTCTGTAGATGAAGTGGCTCGACGTTCAACTAGGCCAACAAAAGGTGTACCTCCAAGGCGTTTCATTGAAGAACTGTTTGCTGTTGAAGCCATGTTTGACGAAACGGAACCAAGAACTTTGAACGATGCTTTTTCTTGCGAGCAAGGTGCACAATGGAAGGCTGCGATGCTGGATGAGTTGAAGTCACATGCGGATAATGGAACGTGGGAACTTGTTGACTTGCCACCAGGAAGAAAAGCGGTGGGCTGCCGCTGGGTTTTCAAATTGAAAAGAAACTCAACGGGTGAGGTGGTGAAACATAAAGCGCCTCTTGTTGCCCAGGGATATTCCCAGAAATTCGGCGAAGATTATGATGAGGTATTTGCACCAGTGACACGACACACGACGCTTCGAGTACTGTTCTGCCGCTCATAGCAAGTCCGTCCCATTTGCGTTTTTGTTGAAATGAGAAAAACGGCATTGAAAAATCGTAAAAAGTCCTTCCATAATTCGGCACTTGTATGCGTTTTTAATCAAAGTAATCAACAGAATCTGTCTCTGCTATGGCTAATGAAAGATTTCCGCTTTATAAGGGTTTTTTTTGTTGTTTTGATTCTGTTGAAAACCATTTGCTGGGCTGTTATGGCTGTGGGACCGACTTGCGATGATTTATGCCATATGGGACCGACTTGCGATCATTCGTTCAATGGGACAAATTTACTTGAGGTTTTTTTCAATGTTCATCAGAACAAAGTACTGACAACAAAGTTCTCTCTTGATACTACAGATAAAATTAAAGTGTTTCCAGCGATAAACTGAAAAATGATGAAAACGCAAATGGGACGGACTTGCTATGAGCGGCAGTGTTGGGCTTGGCTAGTCAAATGAATTTGACAATGAAACACTTTGACGTCAAGACAGCCTACTTGTACGGTTACTTAGACCAGGAATTGTACATGAAGCAACCACCAGGATACGTCGTGAAAAATAAGGAGCACATGGTTTGTCGCTTAAGGAGGAGTATTTATGGGCTAAAACAATCTGCCCGGTGCTGGAATCAGCGACTTCATGGTGCCCTCGAGGAACTTGCTTTCGTACAAAGTATTGCTGATCCTTGCTTGTACGTAAAAGATGTAAATGGAAAGAAGATTTTTATCCTGGTTTATGTTGATGATCTTTTGGTCTGTGGAGCATTAACATCCGACATAGATGCAGTTCATAAGGCTTTGAAGGATTATTTTGAAATAACTGATCTGGGCGATGCGAATTTTTCTTGGGCCTCGAGATACGTCGTAGTAACGGAAAATATAGTATTTCGTTGGAAAATTATATCGAGCGAATTGCGGATAAGTTTGGTCTCCGTGACGCAAAAGGGGCAAAAACGCCGATGGAATCCGGTTATGTGAAAGTTGAGGATAAAAGCTTGTTACTCAAGGATGAAACCGTGTATCGCAGCCTTGTGGGAGCTTTACTTTACATAGCTGTATGCGCAAGACCGGATATAGCTGTGAGCGCGTCGATATTGGGTCGGAAGGTGAGCGCACCCACGGAAACAGACTGGGTGGCAGCCAAAAGATTGGTTCGTTACCTGAAACATACGAAAAACTGGAAACTCGAATTTGGTAGATCTACAGATGGTTTGATTGGCAGTACTGACGCTGATTGGGCCGGTGACACTGCAACTCGCAGGTCTACGACAGGTTTTGTGTTTCACTACGCTGGCGGAGCAGTGTCGTGGGCGAGTCGTCGACAAAGTTGTGTCACTTTGTCCAGTATGGAGGCGGAATACGTGGCATTGAGTGAAGCTTGTCAGGAGCTGGTATGGCTTCTAGAATTGCTGAAGGACTTGGGAGTGCCGCATCAGGGTCCGGTACGAGTTTTGGAGGACAATCAGAGCTGTATAGCATTTGTGGCATCTGAGAGAATAAATCGACGTTCCAAGCACATCGAGACTCGAGAATGTTACGTCAAACAATTACAAGATGAAGGAATATTGAAGCTCGAATACTGCCCCACGGACACAATGGTAGCAGATGTTTTCACAAAACCGTTGGGTGCCGTCAAGCAGTTCAAGTTCGCCGAGATGTTGGGGTTGTCTGGGTGCAACGATCGTTGAGGAGGAGTGTTAAGCGTTACATCGATCGTCTCACCCCTCGTCGATTGAATCAGGCGTTACTTTGTTATTCTTCGTTTAGCGTGCGTACATCAACAGCAGCAGCTTGTGCGCCATTTTTCATTCATTCAAATTTGAACACTCGTCGCGTGTACTTCTACTTTTATTATCTTGTAAATATAGTTTATAGTTATTAAAAGTGTCCGCATTTTATTCCATTCGAAACCTCTGCCCAACATGGTCCCTGAAATCAACGACTACTTGGCTGGTGCTTTTATCCGCAAGGATTTGCTTAGTCGGTAGCTATCTTCACTCTCCCACTTCCGCTGTATCGAGCAGCTCACTGATCCTGAAGGTCACGAACTGGCTATAGCACCGATGATCATACCGCAGCCAGCATACTACATCACGTATCGCTTCTTTTGAGTATGGATACTAATTAAATGAGAAGCGAGAATTGTACAGCTATTTCCTAGACGGCTCACCGAAACTAAATATACCAGAAGAGGTTCTAGGTTCTAGGCGTTCGCAAAACTGTTAATGGACTCTGCGTTAACCTGGTCTTTAAGATGCTCATCGGATCCGAAACAACTACCTCTAGATCCAGAGAAGCTATCCCATAATCTTTTTCGGACTTTACATGGTAGTTGATACACTGTGGACGTAATTTGGCATCCTCAAACCTTACTGTACGAATTGTAAGCTCAACTATCATAGGAACTACATTCAGCGTGCTGAATCTCCAGTATATGGTAGTTGTGAATCAAATGTGGAAGATCCCTTCCACCTTATATGTAACTGTCCCTCATTTGCCGGACTACGTTTTCGTAGTCACAGGAGTTTTTTTTTTTATTTTTTTTAAAACGAACACACACATATAGGATCTCAGTGAAACTTCATGTTTCTTTGAAGAGATCTAATTTACTTAACTCTAAGGCGTACATCTTTCAAGGATATTATGGCTAGCATCTTACAAATGCTAAAACCACCAGACCACAGAAAGAGTACTATGTGTGCCGTGATCGGGATTCGATCTCATGGACTCTGGCTTAGAAGACTGGAACGCTATCCTCTAGGCCACGGCCGGCGGCGTAGTTAGTCAAAATAAGATTATCTAGATTAGTTGAGCAGGGTTGTCTGAATTAAGGAACTTATCAATTGTTATGGTTTGGGCATCAAATCATAGAAAACTTAAGAAGGTCTCAAAATCTCCTAAATTTCATGGAAGACCCGCAACTTTTTGCGGCAACCAAAATAGCGTACCTGTCGCCCAGTTTGAACTAAGCTTGAGAACCACCCATACGGCTACAAATGCGTAGAAGGGATTTCATGTCGTTTCGTGACGTAAAATGAGTAGACCGTAAATCTAAATTTTACCTTCGGCCATTTCGGATTGAACAAATTTTGTCTACAAGATACGAAACATATTTATGGTAATAAGCGACTCCTAAGAGGTAACAAAACGCTGCCGAATTTCTTATCCAAATAAACCCTTGTTCCGATTTTGACACTTTGATGATTTGCTCCAGAATGTTTCTGGTTGATTTTAAAAAGCGAAGATAGAAGAAACCTACATTCAACATATTGACCTGCAAAAAAAGGAAGAAATCAGTAATCATCCAACTCTTTAAGTTCAATGATGTTACAAAAACGTCACGGTCCCTCAGGAATCGGAGAAAATACTGCACCGGTATCCATACCAACCTAAGCTGCAGATCGCAGAACACGACATTGAGAAAAATCTGCAACATAAACGGTATACCGGATTTAAAATCGTAATCATTTTACAATTCCTTGGGGAAATCGAACTCACAGCGATGGCAACGGAAAGCGAGAATTTCATCGGATCAGAGTCCACGCGACGACGAAGCAGATTTGCGCGAAGCCAATGTCCCGTCAGGAGGCTGCTTGCCGTAACAAACATCAATGAGGCCACATCCGGTAGCATTGCTTCGGATGAGGTTCCGTCAACTGATATTATCGAAGCCGATTTTGGTGTTTCGCCGTAGCTCGTGACTACATCTACCACGCTGATGGAACAGGCGTGCAGGACAATCGGAACCAGTATCAGGGACCATTTTTCGAGACGTCTTCCCATAATTTCGGTGTTTCCGGTTTGTGGCAGTTATTGTTTACTACCGGCGTCAATGCTATCTTGGATTGATAAATTTTAAGTTAAAGTTGATTCGGAGTGCAAATTTTCAATTTCAATCCGTTTGTGTTAGCTTTCAGAAGAAGGTTTCATAGAATAGTTTTCAAACTAGTAGAACATATCAATGACCTCCTTCCGAAATGCCAGAGGTAATCAATTTAAGTGAAATCAATCAAATCTCTGTGTGTTTATCGTCTCTCTGGATGGCGTCGATGAGGCTCTTAAGATGCTTCCTTCAGTCCCTCATCTAAAATGATGCTGTTGCTGCTTCTCGAGGACAAAGGAAAACGAGTAGAATCGTTCTTCCGGTCTTTTTTATTCTTGCCCACCCACCCACTCGAGCAAACCTTACCGAATAAATCACCCACCCAGAAAGGCCAGAAAAGTAAGTAGCATGAAAAGCTTTTATCACGATTTTCCTTTCGTTAAAGACGGGATGCCGGCATACGCTCTCTCTGTAGGTATACCTAGTTCTGTTCCTGCTTTTGCCACTCGTTTCCGGATTTCTCCTGAATCAACCACCATCAAAGCGCAAATTTATGCGGGTCGGGTAAAGTTGGGTGGGAAGGGCAAGCTAGTAGATCTTGAGATCCTGTTGTCGTAGCCAGCAGTTTTTTCATCTGACTGCAATCTCAGGAAACGCAAGCGAACCACTTGTTGAATGTTGTTGGTTCATTCGGAATGGGAATGGATTGTTGCTGAATGCAAGAGTGGGGATTATCTGGGGTAGTATGTTTGACATTGTGATTGAAGGTTTCGGGAATTCAACAGAATTTGTCTCGCTGTTTAAAGGGATGTGTGGAAGCATAAAAAAAAATCTTGGCATGAAATGTCTTGTATAGGATTAGAATTTTAGAACTCTAAAAAAGGCTTTACCAAATATCAAACTTTTCTTTTGTCATGCCATCTTCGCTAATTTTGTCCAAAAAAAGAACTAGAAGAGAAAATTATTTTATGTACACATTTCATTAATTTGATCGAATATTACTTAATAACCTGAGCTTTTAAATGAAGTGCAAACTCGAATTTAGATGGTAAAAATAATCTGAGAAATTGCAAATTGAATATGCGCTTCGAGTCATATTGACCGCTTTGGACGGCTTTGGAGAGTTAACACGACACGACATCTGAGAGAAAATAAGTCCGTTTCAACAGAAAATACTTGAAAAATTTTTGAAGTTGGAAGAACTTTTAAGTCAATGTCGGAAAGACCAATTCGATGGAAATCAACACAGTAAATCCTTCCAATTTCGTGGTAGCAGGACAACAGGTTGAGAAAGTGGAGTGCTTGCAGTATCTTGGTAGCCAGATAACGCCTGGTGGTGGTACCAAGGAAGACATCGAAATCCGGATCAGAAAGGTCCGGTCTGGCGGTCACGTCACATATCTCTACGAACGAAAATTCGAATCTTCAACTCATACGTCATATCCGTATTGTTGTACGGGTGTGAAACTTGGTGCACATATGCGGTGACAACGCGAAAACTGCAAGTATTTGTGAATCGCTGCCTGCGGAGTATCATCCACGATTGGTGACCTGGCAACTGGATCTCAAATGAAGAACTACATCGCCGGTCTCATCAAAGGGCGCTAGAAATCGAGATTCGGGAACGTAAGTGTAGATGGATTGGGCACACGCTGCGAAGAGATGAGAATGAGATTTGCAGAGAGGCGCTTGAATGGAATCCAGAGGGACATCGAATGAGAGGTAGACCCAGAAACGCGTGGCGGCGAAGCCTAGCCACCGAAATCCGTGCTGTCGACGAGGATCTTGACTGAGACCAAGTGAAGACGCTGGCTCCGGATCGTCAACAGTGGAGGTCTTTCACCACGACCCTATGTACCAGAGGATCGGCGCGGGAACATTAAGTAAGTAAGTGAGAACCTTAGAGTCGAGGCTTGAAAGGTGAGACCGGAGACCTGAGACCGACGACTTGAGATTTACTTAACGTTCCCGCGCTGATCCCCCGGTGCATAGGGCCGTGGTAAAAGATCTCCAATGTCGACGATCCGGAGCCAGCGTCTTCACTTGGTCTTAGTAAAGGTTCTCGTCGACAGTTCAGATTTCGGCGGGTAGGCTTCGCCGCCACGAGCTGCCGGGTCTGCCTCTCCTTCGATGTTCTTCTGGATTCCACTCAAGCGCCTCTATGCAAATCTTGTTCACATCTTTTCCCAGCGTATGTCCAATCCATCTCCACTTACGCTCCCGAATCTCGATTTCTAGCGCCTTTTGATGGCACCGGTGATGTTGTTCTACGTTTGAGATCCCATGGCCAGGCCGCCAAGAGTGGATGATATTACGTAGCGATTCACAAAAACTTGCAGTCGTCACCGCATATGTGTACCAAGTTTCGCACCCGTACTACAATACGGCTTTGACGTTTGAGTTGAAGGTTGGGATTTTAGTGCGTAGAGAGATCTGGCGTGAGCGCCAGATGTTTCGAAGACTCGCAAACGCAAATCGGGCCTTTCTGATCCGGGTTTCGATGTCTTTTCTGGTACCACTATCAGGCGTTATCTGGCTATCGAGATACTGGGAGCACTCCACCTTCTCAAGGTGTTGTTCAGCTACCACGCAATTGGAAGGATTTACTGTGTTGATTTCCATCGACATGGTCTTTCCGACATTGACTTCGAGACCTGCTGCCTTGGAACTTTCGGTGAGGTCGTCAAGTTTGCTGTCTTGTTGTCTTTGGACGAGCAAAACAATATCGTCAACCAGCTCAAGTCGTTCAGTTGCTCCATTGTCGAAGAATTCCACGGCAACCCTCGATTTGGTACCCAATCCATCGATCCAGTCAGGACTACATCATTTACGATGAGAAAAAGTAATACATCCTTGTTCACTCCAGCAATTACTGGGATTGGATTGGACAAGACACCGGCGTGCAGGACCTTTCACGAAAATGCCTCGTACTGTGCTTCGTGACTTCGGACTAGTTTCTCTGGGACCTCTCGTCGTCTTAGAGCAGCCCATCCGTTTTCGTGTTCCAGTCGGTCGAATGCTTTTACAAAAATTAACGAACACCAGCAGGAGAGAGTTCTGGAATTCGTTGGTTTGTGCCAGTATTATTCTTTGCGTTGTGATGTGGTCCACACATGGTCGTCCAGATTGCAATCCAGCTTGTTGCCTTCGGAGTGTAGCGTTGATTTTCTCCTGGATCCTGTCCAGGATTACTTTGCAGAGTACTTTGAGGATTGCACAGATCAACGTTTATGCCACGCCAGTTACTTCACTCTGTTAAGTCCCTTTCTTGGGGAAGTCCTTGCACCACTAAGGCGGCTAGAAATGTCATGTCATGTCCATTGACGGCAGCTCTTTCTCTCTCTTCGGCTTTGTTCAGCTTTTCCAGCAGCCGCTTTGGCTAATACGGTACATACCTGCTTAATTCCGACAGGTTTCATCCAACATGCTTTCACTTACTTTTCTAAACACTTTCCCGAGATTACCATGGTTCGTCGTGATAAAGGCATTCTTGATTCCACACCACTGTTTTCGATTGTTTCGTCTGTCGGCAGTTCCGAGGCTCGGAATTCGAGCTGTTCTACGTATACCCTTTTCACCTCTGGATTCTCCAACCCACGGACGTTGTACCGAAGTCCGACTTTTCCTCGCGTCGTTGGATACGTGCCATGCTCAGTCGTATCTCACCAAAGGACGAAGTGTTGGTCAGATGTAATATGTCTGCGCTTCGTTTGTTGCGGACATCAAGAAGGCTCCTTCTCCATTTTCGACTGATGAAGACGAGCTCGTTTAACTGCCTTTTCCAGCTCTGCATATCATAAACGGGCGGCTGCTTTGGCTGACCCGGTACATGCCTGCTCAATTCCGACTTTCGCCTTTCTCCGATCATCGTCCAGGTTTCATCCATTCACTTCGTCTTCCACAAACTTTACCGAGAGTACCATGGCTCGTCGTGATAAAGGCATTCTTGATTCCACACCGCTGTTCTTCGACTGTTCCGTCTGTCAGCAGCTCCGAGGCTCGGGATTCTAACTGTTCAACGTATGCCCTTTTCACCTCTGGATTCTCCAACCGGCGGACGTCGTATCGACACCCGACTTTCTCCTCGCGCCGTTGGACACGCGCAACTCTCAGTCGTATCTCGCCAAGGACAAGGTGATGGTCAGATGCAATGTCTGCGCTGCGTTTGTTCGTTTTCTGTTCGGCCATCTCGGGATACCCAAGTGATCTTATGTGCTGGTCAATGGGGGAAGAGCGATCCACCGATCACCATGTTGTTGTTGCCACAAAATTCTACAAACAGCTCTCCGTTTTCGCTCATCTGTCCTAGACCATGGCGCCTCATAATCGCCCCAAGGTCCTGATTGTCAGAGCCAATTTTTGCGTTGAAGTCACCTAAGTGGATTTGAATGTCACCCTTCGGAATTTCCTCAACTGAACAGCGTAGTTGACTGTAAAACTGCTCATTCTCCTGCAAATCGGCCTCGTCAGTTGGCGCATAACACTGGACCATTGTAAGGTTTCTAACCAGTGTTCTGAATCTGGCTACGATTATTCTTTCGTTTATCGGTTCCCATCTTATGAGGGCCGCGTAGGCCTGCGGGCTTAACAAGAAACCAACTCCTTTTTCCCGAGTAGCATGTTTTCCTCGTAAGCAGTACTTGCCCGGACTGTGTCTTGTGTTCTCCAGTGTTAGGCCAACGGACTTCGCTCAGTCCCAATATCTCTAGCTTAAGGTGGCTAGCTTCTCTAGCCAATTTGAGCCAGCTTACCCGGCTGGACAAGGGTCAAAACATTCCAAGTTCTAATTCTAGTCCGTGTTTTCATGCTAAAAGTCGTTGCCAAAGTTCCAATTCAGTTATTTCTTCTCTAATTTTCCGTAACAATTAAATAAATCGGGAGCAGTAGGTTGTTAGCCTAAGGTCTTTATCCTTCGATAGGGTTGCCATCTTGGACTAAGCTGGCGGGAGCCGCATTTCATAAATTCAACCGATCGCTGCGAGACAGACGCTGTTTGAGCCGCCCCTGATCTGGAGAACAGACGCTCGGTTGTGTTGCACGCCGCCCCTGATCTGGAGAACCAAAGAATCCACCGGGGTTGGGTACCCGATCTCCGCTTAGGTTATTCGCATCCCAGCCGGCACCACGTGAACGTTGAGATAGGAGTTGTGAATAAGAGGTGATATGATCACTATAGGACCTCGTCGTGGCACATTATCCACCATTTGCCAGCTATGAGCTATCGGAGATGATCTGGACTGAAATTTCTAGCTTGGAAGGCCTGAGCACTATTAATCAGGGCAAGATTTGCGTTTTCTGCCGAGGAATCTAGCAGCGAATTCAACTCGATGAAGTCAGGTGAGTCGTAGATTCATCAAACAAAGCAATAACAAAATAATCTAAGTCTGTTTGTAGAATACAAACAATTCACGCACGCTCATACATTATGTGCTTTGTTTAGAGGATTATGCTACTAGCCGTATAATGTAACAATAAAAAAATCGATCATGAATTGTAAATGGAAAAAAATCACCTCGAACAGAAATCGAACTCTAGTCTTTTGATTACCTCTCTGACACCTTACCAATAGGCTAAATCGTCGGATATAAACTAGTCAAGTTGTGGCTCTATAAATCAATTTTAATTCGCTGCTAGATTCTACGGCAGAAAATGCTCATCGTGCCTCGATAATATGGTGCTGTATATGCCCCTAGTCAACAAATTTAAGTAAAAACGTGTTTTAAAATTGATAAAAGTGGAAAATCAAAAATTTTATGATGGTAAAAATTGAGAAATAATGTGTACATCATGTTGCAGTGCGTACATTATAGATCAAAGTGATTTTAAGATCATAAGAGCTTATTTCGTGATGCTCAAAAACTATAATAAAAATTATCGTTACTTGAGAACCAAGCTGTTCTTTTTTTTAATATCTCTGTAAAGATGATAAGGATATTCCTGTTTTTGTGAAAAATTAATGCTATAGGAAGTACGAAACAAATCCTTTTGAAAATTTATTCAAGAAAAAACGTACTTTCGTAGAAAAGAGTAGTGCCTATTATGCCCTGGGTGCTCGTTATGCCCTTATCTCCCCTATCCAGAATCGTTTGACATTATTGATAAAAATCGACCATTTTTACACTTACCCCTGCCTCTTTGGCTTTGATGCCCTGGTTTGAATTTGTAACCTCCTACTCGGTTACAATCTGCATTTTATGAATTTCGGTGGCAGTATTGCCCGGACATAAATAAAATGTAGGTAAATGTAAATATTTACGCAATAAAAAAAACTATTATTATATACATTAAATATAAATAAATTCATTGTGGGCAGTTAATTTTGGGTTTTGGAAAATAGGAATTTAGCAAGTATTTTCTCAGTGTAGCAGATTAGAAAGACTCTACTGTTATGCCAATCCATTTAGCCGAGACACAATCCGCGGCATACGAAATCCGTGCCACATGCGGAAACACCAAGGGGATGACGTGGCCCAATCAGGATTGTCGACGTCACCGATTGGTCGTACCGGGGGAGTTGATAAAAGGCCGACGCACCAATGGGCTGGCCTCTTATCCCTTGGGGAACGCGAGGTCCGTCAGTGTCGTTCGACAAATAGTGCGCGAATTTTTGTACGCCTTGTTAACCTTCCCGCCAACCAGGTGTCAGCCGTTATTTATTTATTTATTTATTTATTTATTTATTATAAATCAACGGATCACATATTGATCCAAATGAAAAACTATAGTTTTGGACAATGTACATACAAGCGGTAATCTACGTTAAACTTAAAACTCTAAGAATTTTTCTTCGGAATACATCACGCGAAACGTCAAAGTCGAAGTACCCGGAGTAGCGGTTAAATGTTTTTATAACACCGATTAGAGCTGTGTTGGCCCCATAATTGTTCAGCCGGAGAGGGACAAAGAGCTGAAGATCACGATTCCTCAGAACTCGTGGCCGTACGTTGAGTCGATTTTCCTCTAACAATGCGGGGCAGTCTATTCTCGATGAGAGCAGATCCGCAACGACCGAGGCTCGTGTGGCGGTCCGGCGGGCTTGCAGCGTGTCGATGTCGATTAGACGACAGCGGCTCTCGTAGCTGGGAAGTCGGAACGGGTCGTGCCAGTTGAGTTGTCGGAGAGCGTATCGCAAAAAACGCCGTTGGATGGCCTCAATACGCTCTGAGCCGTTTTGATAATAGGGGCAATAAACAGCCGAGGCATATTCAAGGGTCGATCGAACCAAACTACAATAAAGACTCTTCAAGCAGTAGACATCCTTGAAGTCTTTCGTCATGCGGAAAAGAAGACCCAGACATCTGGAGGCTTTGTCGACGATGTAGTTAGTGTGAGTCTTGAAATTCAACTGTGTGTCAAGAATCACGCCAAGATCTTTCACTTGTTCGACGCGAGCGATAGCCTCGTTTTCGAAATGATAAATGGCTGATAATGGGAGCCGCTTGCGGGAAAACGAAATTACTGCACATTTACTGCGATTCAAGGGAAAGCAATTTACATCACACCAAGAGGCGAAGAGGTTGAACTGACTCTGTAGGAAGCTTACATCCTCGGCGATACTGCGGCTCGTTCATGCGGCGATACAGTTTCAGGTCATCAGCATACGCTAGTTTTGGTCCATCAAGGAGCAACAGCACGTCGTTGAAGTATATCAGGAATATTATTGGTCCTAGATGACTCCCTTGAGGCACTCCAGATTTGGCGGAGAACTGACTGGAAAATGATTCACCTATTCGAACAATGAGTTTTCGTCCTACCAGGTAGCTGCGGAACCATTCCAGTAGAGACCCGCAGATGCCAATACGATCGAGTTTGGCGATGGCTATGGAATGGTTCATCTTGTCGAAAGCAGCTGACAGATCAGTGTAGATGACGTCGGTTTGAGATCCCATGGCAAAACTGTCTTGCACAGTAGACGTGAATGTCAACAGGTTTGTAGTCGTAGAGCGCTTGGGCATAAATCCATGTTGTTCATTTGAGAAATAAGGCTTGCAATACGAAAAAATGGGTTCCAAAACAACCAGCTCGAACAATTTGGCTATCGCACATAAGGCAGAAATGCCACGATAGTTGTTCACATTTCGTCTGTCCCCTTTTTTGTGCACCGGAAACATATAGGCCTCTTTCCATAAGGATGGGAACGTAGACTGATCGAGTGAAACTTGGAAGATTATTTTTAGAGGTATCAGCATATGTGATATATATATATCGCTTCAAGAAGGTAGCTGGTATGCCATCTGGTCCTGCGGAAAGGCTGTGTTTCAGCTTAGCGGTCGCTATCAAAATAATATCGTCGTCTACAACAATTTGATTCAGCCATGTGTTCAAATGAGGGACGTTACAAGCCGCGCTGGTAACTTGGTCTGAGGATATTGAGTTTGAGTTAAATACACTACGGAATTTGTCAGCGTAGAGGTCACAGATTTCAGGTTCCGAAGTCGCTAAATTATCATCCAGAAACATGGAGGGCGGTAGGCCGGATTCTTGCCGCTGGTCCTTGATGTACTGCCAAAATGATTTGGGTTTTGTTTTGAAACCTCGCTGTATCCGAATTAAGTAGCTCTGGTAGCAGCGTGAGCATAGTTTTTTGTAAGCTGAGTTGAGTTTGCAATACTCATTTTTAGCGCGGAGAGTTTTGTGCCTAGTGTAATAACGGAGAGCTTTATTCTAGAGCGTTTTCATTTGTCGCAGTTTTTTCGTTACCCAAGGAGCTCGTAGGTTATTTTGGACCTTGGTTGTGGAAAGTGCCAAAAATGCAAAAAGTGCCTAAAGTGCATACCAGAAGGACACTGCAAGCAACATAAGTGTCCCCGTGTCCCCAAGAAGGTCGAACAGCCGTCCGTCACCATACGGCTCAGAACACGGCCGTCCGTCAACATACGGCTAGGACTTCCATCGTGAGAACTGCGGTTTTCAACCTAGGTCTTGGGTAGGAACCCAGGCCTGGCGCAAATACCAAGCGCCACCCGAGGCCGGCAAAACACCCAGACGACGCACCAGGGCGTCGGCAACCCCGGCCGTATTCCTGAACCAGTACACGTGGTACCACGGCAGCGAACTTCCCGGCATCGAAGGGTCCCACATCGAACAGTGTTGCAGCATCAAGGTAAACAGTAGTGAGTCGAGCGATTAAGAATAAATATATTAGCTTTCTCAAAGTTCCATTTTTAATTTACTTTGAATATACGACTTTTGCTTGCCCTTTCAAATTTTGGTCAATTTTATTGCGTACACCGTAAGGGAGAAAATACGGGTTATAACTGGGTGGGAGAAAGCGAAGGTCGAACAGGTAAGTGAGTGTTCTTCTAGTTACGACGAGCCGACCCTGAGATTGGCTGGAGTCCGGAGCTAGCCGAAGGCCTAGTTTCAAATTTGAATGAATTTTGAGTTAAGTCTTATAACCCCATAAAGTCAAATGGTAATGGTTTTTCAACGATCCAGATTACCAATTTTCACAGGGGCGTTGAGCTCGAAAATTTCGCAAGTGAAAAAAGTTTGAAAACCACTGATCTAGGCAATGAATATTTATGAATCTTATCGAAATGTTGAAAAAACACTTTTACAAGATCTTTTCATACAAGCTTTGTCATTTATGCTAAAATTGAAATGAAATAATGTTATTAGAAGCTTTAAAAAACATACGCATTTCAGGTGCAATTTTCACCTATCTTTGCTGACTTTGAATGTCAATTTATGTAAACCTTGACCATTATATACTAATTCTTAATGAATAAAATGGTAGAAAAATTCATAAAAACATTTATTCGGGTTTTTGAAACAAGTTTCCCATCCAAATACACTAAGGTCTTTTTTTACGCGGTTTGATTTTGCTCAGTTTTTCTTATACGGCTTCTTTTTACGCGGATTCTTCTACACGGCTCTCGCGAATCAACACGTTTTTTGAGCGAAAATATTCCAAGTCCTATAGGTTAACGACGGAACTCATACCGCTAAAAAAAATCTTAGTGTATCACTTAATCGCGTAGTTTTTAAAAGTAAAATATGATCTTGAGTGGAACCATCTTTGATCTTGAGTGGAACTAATAGCTTCCAAAATAAACCGCTAGGTGCGCTGCCTTATGCCTTATGTCTCACACTTGGTATCACAGCTTACCAAACCAGGCAAACAGAAAGTTTAATTTTTTTTGGTTCAAGAAATGTTTTTTGATTCTTTCTTTCAGAGGACAGACAGGAACGAGGACGAAGCTTTCATACATATTTTTTTGGCATAATTCGAGAACTAATGAAGCCAATAAAGTAAAGTCATTATTTCAGAATAAGAATCCATCTTCATTGCCATTACTATTCCAACTTTAAGAAGCAGCTTTCACTTAAAGAGGTTTTTCTTGATTTTGATATTCCAATTGAAAACGACATACTCATAAACAAAAATTTAAATTATTTTTAACACAAATTCCTTCAGTTCTACAAAGTGTAGCAAAGCTCACCGGGTTAGCTACACTGTATCAAAAAATTGTCCGTACAGCACGTACCTTGAAATCCAAACAATCAAAAAGTGCACTTTTTCAGCCAATGAAAATACTGCAATTACATCATTCGCTGCAGAAACTAGTTCTTTTTGTAGATCAGTATTAAAAATGTTTATTAATTAAACCTGAAAAATAATCCAATTCATTTTGTTTAAAAAGTCCCAAAAACGACGTCAAAAAATTGTCCGTACACTGAGGCCTTTGTCAAATATTAGTCAAGTAAACAGTTATGTGTCAGTCTGTCAAACGCAGAAACGTGAATTGAATCTCAGCAAAGACAATTTCCAGTGGTCTGAGCGATAAATACGGTAAAATTAATTTTATTTAGCATAAATCAGTAGATTTCAACAATTGATGGATTAAATTAACAGGAAAATGTCTGCTCCTCACAAAAAAGATACCAGTTGACATCCGGAAACTGATTGTTGACCTGAAGAATGACGGTAAAAGCTTGTCCGAAATTTATTTATTTACTAGTCTTCGAATTACGCATAGAATAGTAAAACGGCCACGATCGTCGGTTCAGGATGTCCTTCAGAACTAAGAAGACTAACTCCTTGGAGACTAATCGTATAAGCTGATGGTTGGTTTGATCGTATTTTCGGGTCAGAACCAAACAATCATATTTATATTCCTGTAGACGCGTAATATGACTGATAAATCTATTTATTTTTCTTCGTGAATGAATGTCAAGTTTCCGGTGCCATTTGCGCTGAAAGCATACCACACCATTACATGGTCACCACCGTGCTTAACTGTCAGTCACAAATTTTTCGGATCCAATTCAGTATTTGGATTACGCCATACTCTTACATGTCCGTCAGACCCAAAAATATTTAATCAGCTTTCGTTAGTGACTATGACGTTCTGCCAGAACTCTTCCGGTTCCAGGACATACTTTTGAGCGTTTTCTAGCCGCTGTTTTCTTATTATTAGCAGATATAAACGGCTTCTTCAGAGCAACACGACTTCGATATTTTTTCTCATGAAGTATGTTCCGTACCGTTTGAGGATTAACCTGTATGTTTTCAAAATTCTTCAGGCTGTCTGCTAGTATCGGGGCACTGATTTTAGGATTCTGACTGATTTCACTGACAATGATGCGATGGTGACGATACGTAAGCTTCAGTTTGCGGCCTCTTCCTGGAGTGGTCTCCAGGGAGTTAGTCTTCTCAAAGTTCTGAAGGACATACTGAACCGACGATCGTGGCCGTTTTACTATACCTGCAATTTCGGACAAGCTTTGACCGTCTTTCTTCAGGTACGCAATCAGTTTCCGGATGTCAACGGGTATCTTTTTTGTGAGGAGCAGACATTTCCTTGTTAATTTTTGTGGATTTATTTAACAGGAAAATGTCTGCTTTTCACAAAAAAATCCACTGATTTATGCTAGATAAAGTGCATTTTACCGTATTTATCGCTCAAACCACTGGAAATTGTCTTTGCTGAGATTCAACTCACGTTTCTGCGTTTGACAGACTGACATACAACTGTTTACTTGACTAATATTTGACAAAGGCCTCAGTGTACGGACAATTTTTTGACGTCGTTTTTGGGACTTTTTATACAAAATGAATTAGATTATTTTTTAGGTTTAATTCATAAACATTTTTAATGCTGATCCAGGAAAAGGACTAGTTTCTGCAGCGAATGATGTAATTGTAGTATTTTCATTGACTGAAAAAGTGCACTTTTTGATTGTTTGGATTTCAAGGTACGTGCTGTACGGACAATTTTTTGATACAGTGTATTTTATAATTCCTTAACGATTCAATTGGGGGCCTGGTATTGAAAACCTATCCGATTCCCTAGTGTTTGGTTTTTACACTTGAGCTCGAACTAATGGAAATCGGTTTGGGAAATAATTGTTTTATAAATACCCAATGTTTCCATAATTTTTAATAAAAATAAATTTTATCGCAAATTTTTGAGAAATTTTTATTACAGAATCTGTGTCACAAAACACAGAATTAATGTATTATAATTTGTATTATAAATTATAAATTTTTGGACAATATATAATAAAGGTTTCTTAATTTGCATTAGAAAAGTATGATAAGGCTTTCAATGTAAACTGATTTTTCACAATTAAAATATTAAAAAGACCCAATTTATCATGAATTTTCAACACAATTTTCATCACAATTTTCATCACAGAAATCCATCACAGAATTTTTGCATACAATCACAAAAAATCAGAATTTTTTTCTCAAAAACACCTTGATTTAGAGCAATGTACAGTTTTTTTTGCAAAATCTGTCATTTAAGGCATCTTCTTTTGTAATACTGACTTTGTAGTTACCTTCAAAAGTTGTTCGGGGCAATATGACCCTAAACGCACACATTCAAATAATCAATCAAATATACTAACAAATTTTGCTTTAGCAAGCTTTAGCAACCCCTTTCAAAATCTTGAAATGTTGATAAACAAATGATCAATGTTCCCCCAGTTTACGGTACCCATTCTAATATTTCTTATAACCCAACATCAATTTCTACAAAATTCAAACAACCGTGCGCTCTTATAACATTTACTGATTTTAAGTAAATAGTTTTTTTTTGAAAATTCATTGAGATTACGACCTAAAAAAATCCGTAGAATTCAATCTATAAAACATTATAAGAACTATGACAAATTCAGTATAATTCAATCTATAAAACCATAAAAAAGGTTTTGTCATAAAAAATCTAGTTTTTTTCCTACGTCTCTCTGTGTTCTTATCGAATTCTATCGGCAAATTTTGGCAGATGCGCAACGTTGTTCTGCCTACCAAACAGATAAAACAGATAAAAAAAGCTTACAAAACACTTCATTGAGTTCAATTGTTCCAGTTTTTGTTATCAACTGCAATACTGTCAATTTTTTGGAGTAGATGTTTAACAGTCATTGTTTTCGATAAGACCAGAAAACCGCATCAAAGCTTGTGGTTCAAATTTGTTTCTCTATTTTAGAATCTGGGACATCATGACCAAAAATCTTTAAACATATACCTACTCGGTGACATGATTCTGTAAATGATTGTAAACTGTGAATCTCATTCAATCACATTTAATTCGAAACCGGATGGCCGGGTCATGAATGGCCCGAACAGCACCCAACACAATTGCCCAAATTTAGACGACGGACGACGTCGTCCTCCGCTTGTGTCGTCTAACGTCGTTACGATTCGTTTAACTTTCTTCGTTTTTCTCGTCGCCAGTCAACGAGAAAAGTTCCTTCTGGTTGGAGTGAGACATTTGAAGACGGGACTGGAAAATCCAATTTTAGTCACAAACGGCTTGATTATGACGCCCGGATAATGGGACTGTTCAGACCAAAGTGTGAAATATATCGTAAATTGTTGCATTCAAACATTTAAGCTCAGGTATACAGTCGGACTCAATCTACACAGAAAGGAAACACACTTGGAAATCAATGAATCGGATCAGGTTTTTATTCTTTGACAGACCGGCTGTAGCAATCAGAACGTGGCGTCCAGACACTAATGGTTGAATCGCCGATGGTTAAGTTATGCGTCAGCAATATCGTACTGTCAATTTGGTCAATACTATTAAATTGAAATGGAACTAGTAGATGAACACGTTCCT
Source organism: Uranotaenia lowii (assembly GCF_029784155.1). Lineage (NCBI taxonomy): Eukaryota > Metazoa > Arthropoda > Insecta > Diptera > Culicidae > Uranotaenia > Uranotaenia lowii. The sequence continues at coordinate 256,340,654 of NC_073693.1, forward strand.
TTGAAGTGTGTTTTTTTTTCAAACTAAGTTTATTTGAACACTTATTGTACTTAAACATGTACTCTGTAAATAATTTATTGAGTAATAGAAGAAAAATGCCACCAAAATCGGTATTTGTCTCGAGTCAGTCTGATAATTGCAACCCAAATCTCTTGCGAAAATCATGTTGTGGGACATCAACCATTATTGGCACAGCTATCGTACTTGACTCGGATCCGGCGGTTTATGCCTCATTTCCACTTCATTCATATGTATTTTACGCTGAGGAGCCGTTGTTATGCGATTCCCTTTCAGTTGAGAGAAAATCCATGAGAAGGCACCCTCATTAATCAGATGGCAGCTTTAAGTACTGCGGGATCCCTCATCTCGTTCATGTTTATTCATTT